>NW_022587649.1:7500-124999 GCF_003331165.1 Xiphophorus hellerii | reverse complement strand
GGATTCTGATATTTAGCAAATTCATGACCAGGTTTTGTCTTGTTTAGACTAGATGCATTCACAAATAAAAATAAAGGTGGATAGATAGCACCTGTGTAGAGTAAGAATCCTCGGATTTGCAGAGAAAAATATGCATACTATGAGTTTTGTGACTGGAACAACTTTTGTTTTTGCAAATTTAACAAATGACCAAAGACCTAAAAAACATTGATATGTTTTATAGTGTTAATAAGGTTTTGAGTTTGTCAAATTGTCCAAACATAATTACACACACATGCACACTTGTTTTTGCGTATGGATCTACCATTTTTCTTTGACATTCCACTGGAATTACAATGTTTACCTGTAACAACATCTGTTAAAAATGATCAACATAAATACGCACTTCAGACATGTCAAAAGTTTTTTTTTTTTCCTTGCCCAATAAAATCTGAGTATTTGTGAAAAAACAGTCGGTTGCTTCTTCTCAGTATATTTTGCAGAACTTTTTACACTATCTGTTTTCAGGAGAGGTGGCTAGTGTAGCCAAAAACTGCACTCCATTTAGAGTAGAACTACTTCAACATATGTTTACTTATGTAAAATTAAAAGCAGCGTAAGACGAAAAAAAATATTTTGCAAAAAAAAACTTCTCAAGTACTGTACAAGTACTCATATACATGTGATTTAATATGTGAAATTATTGTTGTCTGGCAGACAATATAAATGTATGTACAAAATCTGATTTAAATGTTGAAATTGAAAAAATAAATAAATAAATAAATAAATACAACAATTACAAAACAAAAAATTCCAGCATTCTAGCTTTTCCAAATCTATCTTTATTCTGTAAAAAAATAAACAAAAAACTGTATTTGTATGTTAGAACAGGGTAAGGTATTTCCAGTGACAAGGTATATGATTCAGGGTATAAAAAAAAATATTTTTTATCAACCGTGACGGCTCATTGGTTTTCTTGAAGAACATTGAGTTAAACCAGTTAAATCTCTCAGCTCTCCTCAGCCTGCCTTCCCCTTCCCTGTATAACCTTTGACCGAGGTTATACATTTTGCCATTTTGCCAAGTGAGTGGAAATTAACAAACCACAAAGCTGCAAGGGGATGCTGCAAGACTGTTCTCATGCAGGATGGAATGCAGTTAGAAAGAGATTGGAATGACACAGTAATGATGATGGCCTGTCAAATTGACAATGACAAATGTTTTGTGAACTCCAGCTCAAAGTAATGAGATGGGGGAAATTAAAAATTTCAAAATGTGCATTGGGTTATAAAGTAATCTTATGGAAACCCTTTTGTGGCACTTTTTTCAAGCAATCTTTGTTCTTATATTGAATTTTATTTTATTATTTTAATACATATTCAATTGTATATTGTATATTGTATTTTTATACAATATACAACAATACAAATATTTTAGGGGCTGATGAAAAGCACTGTATGGAAAGGTTTATTACTCTGTTTCCACTTTTAGTTTAGTTTAAAAAATAAGAAGCGGTAATTACCCTTCTTTGCCAGTAGATGTCAGTATTGCTTCATTATAAAATGAGAAACTAGTTTGACCACAACTTGTGCTGTTTCTTTGGCTTCTGAGATTAAATCTCTAGCATATTTTAGCCCCGCTACAAAAGAATTAAGGTTTCAAAGCACTGCTATGTACCATGCTCAAAGAGCTATGTTAAATGCAGCTGATTGTGGTGAAAAAGTGAGATACTTAAATCTATTCCTCCTTGATATAGATGACAAACTGTCCAGAAACACAATTTCACTCTAATATCCTTCACACATTTCTCAGTTGCAGTTCACACAGAGATTATTGGATCCATCTTTTATGTGCGATGCCATTTCAGATCATGGGTTGACATGGCAACAGCTGCTAAAACACCCCAACACATCACCATCATCAAGTAGCTTAATGGTCATTGGTGGGTTATTACACTGACCGCACTAATTGTTTCTGCTTTTCCGTGTTCTTGCAGGGCATTCATTATTAGCTAACTACTTTTTAATGTTAGACAAAAAAATATCAGTTATAATTTTAGTGTATTATGTTTTTCTTTTACGCTTCCCTATTTCTCACTTTCAAAGTACAGTCAAATCACAGAGAACTGAAATATATATTTTCTGAAGAAAATGACTGAAAGCACACTGATTACCTAGACCTGGATATGAATGTATTTCTAAAGCTTCAGCTCCAAAAACATTTTTTTTTTTTTGTGGTTTGAGTCAAATAAATGTTACATAACAAAGAAAAAGTGAAAATTTTTACATCATGTCTACTTTTAGGTTCTGTATCATATGGGAAGAAAAGATACAAAGTGACTGCACAAAGAAAGATCTGTTCACAAAATCATAAATGACATTGTCTGTGGTTTGTTTATCTGTTTAAATCAGGATTAGGGCCTAAAATGTTATAAAAGGGTTTAAATATTGCACGACTATATAGAGGGCATAGAAAACATGTAGAAGAAGGTCAGATGAAAACAAAGCTGAACTGTTTGAAAAACTTGTGTGTGGCAGGAAACAAACCATGTGCATCACTGTCTATACACCAACATCATGAAGTGAAGACGCTTTTCTGCAGCTGATACAAAAAAGCTGCTGAGTTTAGGACGGAGCTGAAACAAGGCAATCATGTGCAGCCAAAATGTCAGTATCTGGTCTACATTATATTCCATTATAACATAAAATCTCAGTAAAATACGTTGAAACTTGTAGTTGTGACTTGACAAAAAGATACATAAGATGCAAATACTTTGTCAAGACACTGTACATGTTCTAAAACAAGACAATGAGGCTATAAAGTTGACATTACACGACTCATTAGCTGACTATCCCAAGCACAACTACATAGTGACACAAAGATGAAAAAAATCCAAAGCGCAACAAAAATCAAAGGAGGCATCACTCTTATGCATGTACATGTGTATCTGACTCTTGGGATTGGAAAAAAAGAAAAAAGAAAAAAAAGAAGAAAACTTGATGTGATGTAACAGGAGGAAATGTCCTGATACTGTATATAGAGTTGAATTTAAGAGACATGAGCAGACAATAGGAAATAAAGAACATAGTTTATATATCAGAAGAGTTTCTTATTGCGTGGTACATAACATTAAAGGATGATGCTTACTGTTTTCTTCTTGCTAAGGATTCGTGTAATATTAAATGTCAGTTACAAAAGTGATCTAGGTGGGGGAAGAAATTTAGTTGCCACTATAGCAACTAAATTGCAGGTTTTGCATAACATTTAAATCTCTGTTTGAGCTCTTGCTCCCACACTTTTTTTTTTACCCCTCCAGGGGTTCTTTTGTGGGCTCTAGTGTCCCTTTTATGAAAGTAGGCTGACAGGAAAGGGGGAAGGAGAGGAGGGAAGACATTGCGGCAAATATCGTCGGGTCCGGGAGTCGAACCCGCGACGGCAACTCAAGGCCTCCAAACATGGGTCGCTCTATCCCCTACACCACCACGGCACGCCCGCTCCCCCATTCTTAATGGGAAGTAACTCTCTTTAGCATCTTATAGCTTCATTATATTGTGTCAGACATTATTAATACACTGTGCTGTGTTTTCTCTGCATCCACACAGATAGGTTTAGGTTGGCTTGAAGCTGATCTATGGAAACCAACCAGGCCAGCATGCTTCCTCGCAGGGTTCGGGGTGCTAATGTTTGCATTTCTATTTCTTACATATGCTAACGGTGATGTTCGAGAGGATGGGGACGATTCCACTCGTCAACCCACATGCCGTCGTTCATTTCTCTCCACTCTTTGACATATTATAATCTCTTTGCTCGTCGTACGCCTTGTGGAAACACAAAGTCACACAAACCTATAAATAGACGCAAAAACAGACGCAAATTTAACTTTTCACTCAGCAGACAGAAAAAAATACGCTTCGCAGTCAGCCATTCAGTTTTGTTTTATTTCAGTAGTCTGAAAACGCATCAATGTTATTCTCTTTACCTGTATGTTGTCACTTATTCAGTGTGTGAGTAAATGTGCTGAAACGTGTGGAACAGAATGATTCACCTCAGCTTACATAAAACCTCTGTCTATATTTAGCACCAGCATGACTCCAGATTTCTGCACCAAAGCTATCAGCCACACACTAAGATGTGCGTGGGCCTGCCATGAGCTGACTGCAGTGCTGGATTCACGCTCTGCAAAAATAACAAATAAATGATGCATGATTGTATACAGTTTGTTCTATGTGCAGTGGCTGGGGAATATTAGGAGCAGCTCTGGGCGGAAGTCTACATGGACATAAATGTTAAGGAGTTATTGAGGTTTAAATTAGCTCTTGGATTTTTTCCCCCCGCTCTTTGGGGTTGAAGGACTTCATTTCCTACATCTCTAATGAGAACAAGTCAGTTTTTTAGTATTAGTTTATTGTTGGTGTTGAGAAATGACCAGGTCTAAAAGCTTTTACCACATCATGTTTACTGTGTTTCTGAAAACTTGTTTTGATAAAGAGAAGGATGGTTTTGGCTGTTATCATCAAGCTCAATTAATGGGTGGGTGTTTGAATTCTTCGAATTACACTGTTTTTATAGTGCTTAATTAAATGTGCTGGTATTCAGTTACACAACTTACAAACCATTGTTTATATCTGATCAACATCACTAAGATCTGTATTTGGGAAGGATTACTATTTTGCTGAATCTCAAACTCTGTCCAGGTTTCAGCCTTGTAGCTTTTCCTAGTTTATCTGGAAGAATTTTGAGGTACGCCTTTGATATTACTTATTGTTTCTATGTACTCTAGCTCTCTGCTTGCTAGAGAGCAAGTTCAGTGGGAAGATGCCAATGTGTCCTTGGGCAAGATGCCAAACTCCAAGTGGCCTACCAGTCTGCAAACCGGTGTATGAATGCGTGCACAGACAGGTCAAGGGGAGTTGTTGTACTAAATAATCAGTAAGCACCGTGTAAGATTTGACCATGTGCCATTTATTTGCTGCATCTCTACTGTTTATTAGTCGATACATGATTGAGCCACATATGCATTTTCAAATTGTACCTCACTGGCCTCCAATCAGCATGTCTGTCTTGATTGTTCTATTTAGTACTGTTTCAGTCTATGCTTTCTGTTCTCTGGCTTGATGCTGTATACCAGAATCCAGTCAGATTATCTGCAGATTGTTGCACACGTAGGGTTGCTAAGCAAAAACATAGGTTTGCTAAGAACTTAGAAAACTGCAAGGGATTTCTACCTATTCAAGGATTCACCTATTCACAGATTTTTAGCAGAACATAGCAAGTATTTGCAGAACATTTGGCTATTTGTGAACTTTTTCGTTGAACATGTCTACATTATAAAAAAGAAAATGTAGCTTGAAAGAAATACCTAGGAGCAATGCTTCTTGACACTTGATTAGCCAGTTTTTGCAAAGTAGCCAATCATGGAGTACCATTTATTTTCCTTGGCACTGATTGGTTGCATGTCCAAGAGCAGAGAGAAGGAAGATTGTAGATATTAGCTTCTGCAGTACTACCAAGACAATTTCCACTGTGGATAATAATGAATACTGAGGTATGTTTGGCACTTTAACAATAAGAAAAAGAAATTCTAAGAATTTGTAGAGAGGGGAGCCTCAAGTATTCAAGAATTTCAGCTATTCAAGGGTGGTTGTGGTCCCTCTTATGAATACCATTATCCCACTTGATGGTTTCTTAATTAAGTCTCTAGCAAAGTAAATCAAACTTATGATTGCAATGCCAATTTTCTGTGGTTCTGCAATCATACAAAACAAACCCGTTTTTATCTACATGTCTTTACGATGTTGACCTGGTCATGTGTTGTTTTTTTTTTTTTTGTCAGTCTTACAGTGTACTGCTCTACAGTTAAACCAAGCAGCAAACGGTGGGAACCCAGGGGAATTTGGCTGTTTTGTCCCAGCCAAGCTGAAGAATAACCGTGACAGCTTGGAAAGTACACTGTCATTGACCTGCCCTCTAGTGACAATGTGTGTGTGCTTGTGTAAAGTGTAGCCATGAGTATGCATGCATGACGGCACAGGTGGCCTTTTGCCACAAAGTGAGACATCAAGTATTCTTCCTTAGCTGTACTGCTGAGTTACAGTATGCAACCGATGTTCCAACCGTGCTAGCTGTCACAAAAACATTTTATAATTTTTGCTGAACAAATGTTCTGAGCTAAGTTAAACAAGTCCTTGTTTAACACACTTATTATAAGTAATAATCATAACTTATTGTGTTCTACTATAATAAGCATTGATTGCTTAATTGCATTTATGTGTTTAACTTGATCCCTGGTATCAGTACCTCTGAGGCAGATTTAAAATGCACTTCACATTCACTGTGCCTATGTTGCTTTTGTTTACTTGATTTGCCATCATGATTGAAATAATGCTAATAGCCACTGTGTTCCAAGCAAAAATATGGAGACCGACGCAAATAGTGTATTTAGACTTTTGTCATACCAACAAGCATACATAAAAATGTCATAATTCGTGTTTTGACAGGAGCATTGTGTCCTTTAGGTTGTAGACCAAAAGCAAATGTTTGCTTTTGCTATCATGTGGTATGCAGAGGGGGTTATCCTCCCAATACGCTGCCATGCTGCAGAAAGTAGACCTTCAGGCTGTGTGCTCTCTGCTCAGCCAAATCACTGCAGGCTCATCCTGTAAACACAGCTAAAGTCTTTCAGGCTCTGCTGAATGCTCCCCATTTGTTCTTTCACCTCTGATGATTTCTCTTCAGTTAATGCACTTCCAAGCACTCAGAATCATCTGGCTTCATCTCCCACTCATGCATTGAAAACATTCACTTCTTTTACCCTCCACATGTCACTTTGGAAACATGCCGTTTCTAAACGGCTGGATTTTATTTTCTTGTGATTCACAGACCACATTAAGCAAGCAGTGGTTTCGCAAATGCAGCCCACACTACAATGCACGGGTTTGAATGTGTGCAAAATTCCATCTGATGCATAGGGACTTGGAAATGATTGTATTCAATATTTGCAAATGTCATGTTACAAAAACCTTGTTGTGTATTTTATGTGATAGACCAACACAAATAATGGAATTACTGAAGTGAAAGAAAATTTGTTGACTTTTTTTTTTACTACTACTACTAAAACATGTCTAGCATATGAAATTCATGCTATTTTGCTTTGCTAAAACTCAGTTAAATTGGTTGGAAAAAAATTCAACAAATTTAGATGTGAACCGAGTTGGCCTTTCTCTTGAATGAAAATGCTTTTATCTAAGTCGTTCAACTTTATCCATAATTAATATTGTCTGGGTGAAACGTGACTTGGGGCGACCTTGTATTCTGTTGCATCTTCCATTGAATTGATTTTCTTTATGCCTTCCGAAGAATATTGTCCCTCCAGCATGATGCTGCCACCACCTACAGAGGTAGCAGGGTTGGGATGATGTTTATTTGTACAAAAAAAAAGGCTGTAGCATTTATTTTTTATCTTTTTTCAATTGTGTGTTGGTCTTTGACATAAGATTTCAGCAAATTAGGAGAATATTTGAAAAAGTGCAACGGGTAATAAATAATTATAAAAGACATCACGCTAATGGTAAGTATATAATTTGTGCTGTTATGGAAAAGCTGTCATAACATAGCTTCAGTTTAGAGTTACCTCTTGTTACTCCCAGTGTCAAACCCTTAATTGGACAACTGTTTAATAAACCAACAGGGAACTACAAGTGTTACACAGAGTTATATTCAGCCCTTACTTAAAGCTGTCAAAAACAAGCACAAATTTTGATGTCCTGTTAAAAACAAACAAATAAGATGAGGACCAAGCTGTGGGAGATGATGATTCATGCCTTTTGCTTATATATCTATATAGGAACAATGTGTTCATGGGAGAAAACAGACATGTTCTTCCTCTTCTAATAGTCAGAAAATAACATGCTTCACAAGCTGTTGTCGTTGTTTTTTTGGAATACAAAGCTGTCAAATAAAACATTGTTCTAAATGTCAAAACTGCACTGAAGGAGATGATGACGAGCACAGTGTGATTGTGGGTGTGCGTCGCTGATCAAATCAGCAGATGAATTAGATTTAATCCAGGCAGCTCTTGTAAACACAAGGAAAGGATTTCAATGTAAATGTTCCATTGCTGACTTGTTTCATCAAGCAGCTTTTAAATTATGTATTGGGATTGTTCCATTTAATGTTAGTCGACACTTTTTTTTCCCATAATGTTTTATTACAAAATTAAACGTTGTTTTTGCAGCTTTTACATTTTATTTGCTTTGAGATAATTTGCTTTGGTTTTTATTATTTCCTAAAAAAAACCCAAACAATTTCAATAAAAAAAGGGCTAAAATTATTTTGGGAGAATCTTTAGAAGCTTGCTCAGGAGGATCCACCCATCCGTCCATTCATCCATCCATCCCTCCTTCCTTCATTTATTTTTCCTTTTTCTAACTTGTTTGGTTTGCCCTCATTTTTTAGCCTCTGTCAGTCTATTACCTGTAAGCCTTGGTAATAAAACCTGCTTGTAGATTTATTTAACCTGGCTGTGTCGTGAGTTTCAGTCTGCTTGTCATTTTGCAGTCTAATTATCCCCCCGTTTCTTTCGTTTAAGAATATAATAGAGTCCCTCTGCCTTGTAAGCATGACCACAGTCTTATTCAATTGTGACTCTTCATTTTGATATCCAGATCACATTTCATTGCCTTCCCAGCAACTTTGTGCTGTATTATTAAGATTATTATATATACTTCTTTCATATCCTGTTGCCGGTAGCTTTTTCTTTTTTTTTTTTTTTCGGTCGTTGGTTCTATATTTGGTCAGAAACTGTCTCTGAGTTTTACTTCTGACAGAATGGACATTCACAGCTCAGGGAACAATCTATCCTTTCTTTTCTTCTTTTAGGTTCAGGAAGTAGTGATGTGTGCATTTTGTACAATTACTATTTAGTCTTTTTTTCTTGCATTCTTTGTCTCTCTCCTATCTTCTGTTCTTCCCCCACCATACTGTTTCCACTCTGGTCCCTCTTGGCATCACCTTTCTTTCCTAGTGTCCATTTTCTTCTGTCTCTGGAATTATGTGCTTCATAATCCCTCTCTTGTTTTCCAGGTTTACAAACCTTTGGCCCCTCGGGTAGGATGAGTCAGGTGTGAACATATCTCTTGCAGCTCAGAACTGCAGTCTCACACATATTTTTTTTCACATTTGAATTTGACTTTCTTTGTAATTCAGTGGTAGAAACAGTCTTTGCACACCTTTCTGTCACAGTTCTGGGCTTTCAGGCATACAAAAGAGGGAGTTTACTGAGTCCTATTTGTTTATATGTGATGTGTTTCCAGTGTGCAATGTAATATTCAAATGACATGCCAGTTGTCAGTTTAAATCAGTGTTTGCATCTACAACCTCACAGCGGGCAAGAGTCCACCATCACAAACCATAAAAGGTCTTTGTTGGTGCATTGTTGATATGTTGCAGTTCATTTTGTGCTACAAAATGATTAATAAAATTAAGTTATGAAACAAAGTCAATTTGTTAGCTGTTCCTCTCACTAAAATCAAAATACTTCAACTTTGTGGAGCTATGCAGTCAGCATTTAGTTTTCTTTGATCTATTTCTTCTTTCTTTTTTCTCTTTTTTAAAAATAAGTACAACTCTCACTTTCTCAGCTTTTGTTCACCCATTCCTGAGATGACAGCAGCCTCCACTGGGCTTCACTTTACTACTTTTCTTGCATGTCATTCTGAATGTTTGGATCAATAAGAGGCAACTGTGTAATAGAATTAGGCCTTAATGGAAAGTACAACTAGCTTTCTATTTACTCAGTCCCTTCAGGGAGATTCAGGATAGGTAAAGAGCAGATTGCAAAGTGAGAAGCGAGTGAGGGATTTTTATGTTACGCTGTCAGGATGGTTGCATTATGGACAGCTGTGTTTTAACGATGTGTCAACACGAATGATGATGAATATGGGAGGTGGGGAAAAGAGAGTAATAATGATGTTAAAGATGTGCTGTTTTGACTTCATACTTTTCAAGGGTCATCCTGATAAGTAAGGGCAAGTTTTATTTGCCATTTGATGTGTTGAAAATGCACATTTTCTGGTCAAAGAAGACACAAAAAATGAAGTAATCTTCTTGGCATGACGCGCCTAAAACACAACATATTTGTGTTGGAGTGGCTTCAGATGCAAGTGCATGCTGGGTGTTTGCCTTGGGAGCTTTACTTCAGTGTTGTTTAGTGTCCTTGTGGATTAGTTGAATACTCTGTGCTGTATACTGCGTGAACTCCTCACTAACGTAATGAAATTATCGACCCAACGGATGGCTCAATGAGTTCCAGCACAAATGTCATCTTGATGACTCTTAAGGTGTTAATGAACTTATGAGTAGTTAATTAGCTGAACTCTTCACCAGTGAGATCCTGGATATGTGAAATGTCCTCAGGTTACAAGCGACAGACCAGGTTTCTTTGAGCCATACGTCCTCAGTTCATTATCTGGAATTACAATGATGCTGTCAAATGATTTGCACAGCTTGTTTTTCAAAAAATATAATAATTTAGGGTTTTTTCTTATTCTTATTAATTGCACTTTTAAATTATCCCATCGTTAGTTGTATCATTTAATCAATATTACATAGGGTAGCACAACACTTCTCCTTCCCCACCTATTGCTGTGCACTGTTTTTTAGTTGGCCAAATAAAATCTGAGTCTTTTCACAAGGGAGACACAATGTGTGAAAAATGTAGACATATGGAAACCAATGTTCCAGTCATAACCCTTATTATTAAGATGACTATGTTTTAAAATTCCAGTTGAGTAAAGACAAGCAATATGTCTGTTAAGCAACTGGCTGCAAGCTTGTGACTGGAGCAGACAGCTTGACTGATACTAGGTAAGGTAAGGTAAGGTAGTTATTTTTATATACCATATTTTCAGCAACAAGGCAATTCAAAGTGCTTTACATGAATTAGAAGGAAATACAAACAAAACAATAAACCAAAGGAAAGAGCATAAAGACAAAAAAATAAAACAGTGGTCTAAACAGTGAGTACTCCACAATTTCTAAAAGTAATCAGATAATAATATTACCAATACTACAATCTGTAAGTGTTACTCAGTTTTTGTGCAATCTCTCCCCTTTAAGTCAATAAAACATTCAACTCCTTAAAAGAGATCGTACATGCCTTGGTGGCATCTCGAACTAAGATTTTATTTCTTCTTGCCACATCTAGGGAGATCTAATCAATGGCCGTAATGATAATTTTTTGTGGTATGTCAGCATGTTAGTTGTTGTTACAGTAAAAACATAGACTAATCAAAGACTAGTTTTTCATTCAGATACATTTTTATTTTGCGTATTTTGTTAAAAGGTCTGAAATATAACTTTTTTTTTTTTTCTGTATCAATCTCTTGCATCAAAATTTGTTTTGCATAATCCCAGCTTGGCAACAAAGGAAGCAGTCATATGGGGAGACTGCCTAGAACTGCTACTGTTTGCACAAAAGGGTTAGTTTTGGCTTAATCAATGCAGTCACAGCAGAGGAAAGAAGAAAGAACCAAAAAGTTTAGCTAAGCAAGTGTCAGTGAAAGGAAAGTTGGTCCAGGACAAAAGCAAATTAATGCAGAAGTAATTTCAAACAACTAGCATCTCAGTAGAAACCAGCCTCTATCAGAACAGTCATTCAAACTGACATGAAAGATTTAAAATTTCTCATGATTGTTTCATTGCATACGGCTGACTGGGTAAAGCGGAGCATATTTGCATTTCTACAAAATTCATTTATCTCTTAATTTTTAACATTTGACACCAACACTGCATCTGGAACAGAAGAAAAAAAAAAACACCTTCATTCAATTGGCAAGCATAATCAATTATAGGATTAATTTCATTTGCATATATATTTGGAAGCAAATACACATTCAATCAACCCTTAATTCATGTCTTGTCATTCATCTATTAATATGCACAGTGCATCTAAAAAAATAAAAAATAACCAAGTACTATCAATATTTATATTCTTCAGTTCCCAGGATGGACACTTGCTGCATGAGTCATGCCTTTGAGATACCGCCTGGAATAAAAGAAAAACACCAAAACCTTATGTGACTCATGGCGCTTGTGTGCTATTGGATTGTTTGGTTGTGATGCCATGCAGTGTGACATAAAATGACCTGATGTGATGGGATGTGCTCTGGCACTGGGCGACGTGATGCTCCATGATGTGATGCAATCTACAAGTCTTATTCTTTTCATGCAGACCAGCCAAAGCAGTAAAAATGCCATGGAGCCTCCATCGATGCACTGCTGCCGTCTGTTTTACTTCCGTTTAACCTAATATGAGTCACTAATCATTATGAAAAACGTTCAAGTCTTTCATTCCTAAACAAGTGGATGCTTTTGTCATTTACATTTGCTGCCTGCATATGACCCAATTCAAGTATTATGGTGCCCTATAAGTACAAACTTAAACAAAGCACACAAGTCAGCAAATACTCTCTCTTTCAACTGTGCTACTGAGATCTTAATTATTCACCACTTATGAATAACAGACTTTACCTCAAGCTGGCAACTGGGGGTATTTTTGCACATAGAGGTCTGAATTAATTATGAATTCACAATGGGGAAAGCATGCAATTTTCATTTCTTCATTTTATTTTCTTTTTTATTCTTCGCAATGTCATGCTGCAAAGCTCCAAACTTGACTCATTAACTGAAGCTAGTTAGCTTACCTGCAACACTTTGCAGAGTATTTCACATTTTGACGTACAACAATCAGAAACCGAAATGTATCTTCATGGGATGTAATGTGATGGCCCATCATAAAGATGCACATGATTGAGAAGTGGAAGGGAAATGTGTTTTACAAATAAAATCTGAAAGGTTTGGCATGTGTTTGTGTCTAGTCCTCTTAACTCCAATACCACTAAATGAAATCCAGTGCAACCAGCTTCTGCCAGAAATGGAGAATTGTAAATAGAGTTCACCCGGGTTATTGTCAGCATCAACAATGTTGTTCTGTGAACACCTCAGAGGCTTGTTAGAGATCATTAGCGAGAATGTGTTTTTTCATCAGAGTCAGCCTGGATGATAAAATGGATCGAGCGAAAAGGCTCTAGGCTCACTTCCTGTCAGCACAACATCCTAAACATACTACCAGCGCTACAATTGAAGGATTTAGATCAAAGTATATTAATGTGTTAGAATGGACCAGTCATTGCTGAGGCCTAAAATTGTGATTGAATTCATTGCAAGACTTGAAAAGTGATATTCACAAACCCTCTCCATCTGCTCTGACTGAGCTGTGTTTATTTTGCAGGATATAATCTAAAAGACTTGAGCAATCAAAGCCGACACAAATTGTGATTTTAGTAGGTTTGGGAAAGAAATATCATAATAAATTCACAAATTTAATCAGGGGTTTGTTGTTATCCAAACATGACTAATTATAAGATGATAAAATCCAGCACTCATCAGTGAAGATGATGTCAAGTCAGACTAATGAAGGCAACAAAAAGAAAATTCGTCTGCGCTGATGAGACATTTTCAGCACATTGGACAGCTCCACGGAGGGGCCCTGCTGGCTTTGTAGCTGTCCGTGGGTCTGAAAAGGGAAAATTAAGAAGCTGGAAAACAGAAGAGAGCATGAGAGGGTTTCCATGCCCCCAAACTTCAAAATAATTTTATCCCCTGACAATTTTTCATCTGCATTAGGCAACACCTCTGGGTGATTCATCTTTTCTTTTTGAACATGCTTTGATACCCAGAGATGGGTCAACTTTCTGCACAGTGCAGCATGCTGTACTTTACCCCGTCATATACAAATAAGCTATGGCTAAACTGTTTATCGCTAACAAATCCCCCATGAGGATGCAGACCTTCAACCACAATATGTTTCAAAGTAATGTATGTCTTTGTCAAATAACAAACTACACAACTTTTGATGCTTTAAGCTTTTCATTTTGATTCATCAACAAAACTATTGTATGGTTGTAAAGGGGGAGGAATGAGATGCATGATTTCAATATTTTTACAAATTAAACTTAATGAAGTTTTTCTGTGAAAATATAAACATGCATTTAAAAAAAATAACCCTCTGCAATTAAATATAAAATTCAGTGCAACAAGTTGCCTTCAGCAGCTACTTAATTAGTAAATAGGATTCCTGAAGAACGTTGGACAAAAGAGCTCCATGAAGACCCCAAAACATGTCACGGAGAACTAAGCTGTAGAGTAAGTATGTAACTATTAAGGTTGTTGCACAAAAAAATAACTAAATACTTTTTCCTTCGCCAAGATATTTCATGTTTGTTTCCATGTAACCACCTGGCAGCACGGTGCTGTGGGGATGCTTTCCATCAGCAGGGACGGGTAAGCTGGTCGGTGCTGATGTGGAGATGAATGGAGCTCAATGTTGAGCAATAGTGAAAGAAAACCCGTTAAAGGATGCAGCTTTGCAACTTTCGCAGCCTTCCAGCGGGCCTTAAACAATAAACATACTGCTGTGTGGAACTACAATAAAATACAAAAAGATAATTCAGATCAAAGCACATTTATCTCTGTCACAGACCTCGATGCAATTAAAAATTTGTGGCATGTCTTAGAATATGTTTGTTCATAGACGCTCTTCATTTAACTTGACTGACCATAAACTGTTCTTGCTAAGACAAAGAGCAAACATGTCTGAATGTGAAAAGCCGCTCAAACACATTTGATCAGTTGACTTTAATGAGATCTATCAGATAATCTTAATAAGCAGAATTTGTGTCTTAATCAGATATCCGTTGTTATTAATTTAGGATAAGGACTAAGCAGTGCACTGCATTGTGTTAGATTGCCTCAGACCAGTGAACCCATCAATAAACAGGATGGTAAGGCGAACTAATGAAGGCAATAAGAAACGACCTGCACTGATTAGGCATTTTCAGAACATTGGACAGCTCCGGAAAGGGGATCCTTTCGGCTTTTTATCTGTGTGGTACTATAAAAAAAAAAAAGAAAAATAAGAAAAATCTATACGCTGAAGAAAAGAAGTAATGATTTTTCAGTGTCTCTAAACTTCCGCAGATGATTTTCAATCGCCATAATAAGCAACCCCTTCAGGCGGCTGCGTCTCTCTTTCTATATTTGAGACCGGGAGCTCATATATTGTTTTTTTTTCCGTAAGCTGTTAATAAAATGTCCCGCGGGTTGTTCCAGAACAGTAAGGTATGGTCACATCTCTTTCCTCCCCGATCATGCGCGCACTTTTCAAAAACTCATTCCTCCGTGTGGATGCAGAGCTGCTCAGGCGTGAGTCGGCCGCGTTCACGGCGCGGAGGCGCGCTCGCCGGTCGCTGGAAGACACACCGCTCAACTTGGTTATGCGTCCCTAACTATGCACCTGCTTCTTTGTGCCTGCTCAATGCCACGTTACTTTAGTGCCTCGGATCACAAGTGTGCTTTGAATTGCTCACAATGGTGCAGATTTTCCAGAAAAAATGCAACATGCACTCAAAGATAAACAAAGAGATAAAGGAGAGTACAGCGTGGCTTTACCCCGTCTGTCCAGGCCTGGTCTGGTGTTAGAAAAGTGGGCTCGAAATATTTAGCTCAGTTTATTTGATTACCGAATGATTTACTGCTGCAACACCAAATGTAACCCCCCATTTCTCTCACACGTTTATGTCTCCCTTTCTCTCTCTCTCGCTCGTTCTCACACTTTCGTTCAAGAATTAAATGAAAAGATGAGGGTTTGATGCGTCGAAGACAAAGCAACATGTCAACCCAGCGTCGCGTAACAAGTAAATATCAACTTCTCTCGTATGTTAAACTTGTCAGTGAAAATTAGTTCTATGCGACCGGGTTTTCACCGAGCCTCTGCCGAGTTATTTCGGCTGCATGCGGTGCCGGTTTTCACAGATGCGCCCCTCCGACGCTTACTCCACTGGGAGGGAGTCTGGGCTCATGATGGAGTGACGGCGATACTCTCTCGGAAATTGTAATGCTTCGGCCAGCGGGGGGAATTAATTGTTGCTGTTTTCCTTTCTTTTTCTTTTTTTTTTTTAAACTGACACGCCTTGTTTTTGGAGAAAACGTCTGGAAATGTCAAGTTAATCACCGACATATATGTCGGAACGAAATGGGATAGAAAAGGGGAAATTGCGCAACATTTCTTTGGAAATGAACGAACTACAGAGATTTTTACCCCTTGTCAGAAAATGCTGGGTTCAACATTTTCATCTAATTCAACTGTTGTTGCTTCTTTTTTTTTCGCAGCGTGCCCTGTCAACGTGACCACGATGGAAATAAGTGTTCCCAAATTCCTCTGCGCATACGGTTTAAAGTGCAACTCTGATCATTGATTATATCTGAAATCCAGTTGCTCCCTAAAGGTGATTTGAAGCAAAAGTTGGCTGACTGTGCTTGGATTTTTTTTCCCCTTTATTTTTTCGGGTTCTTTTTCTCGGTTCAGTGAAAATGTGAGTTTCAGCGCGCACCAGACAGTCGCCAAAGGCAGAACCCAGATTTTCCACCGGGGGGGAACCGGGCTTTGTACCGCAGCGACGTCCTCGCTGTTCTTCTCGCCGAAATGCCTCTGGGTGCACCGATTCCGTAAAGACACAAGTGGATATTGCTTCTCCATGGTGTTCAACGACCAGGTGCATCAGAGAAGGCAATATCTGGGCTGTTTTGTGCATTAAATGCTGGACACACCTTTTTGAATGTCCGTCAAGGTAAGTTACCTACTGCCGATGTAAAAGGCTTATCTCATGTTGCTGTGAGGGACTAGGAGGGGGTTATCAAAGAATATGTTTGCAAAACCTGAAAGAGAGCGTAGAGAGGTAAAAGTCTTGCCTACTGTTTAAATTTTCAGTGACTGTGATCCGGCAAGTGATGCATAATGTTTTAAGTTTTACCTCCGAGAATGCGATTTCTGTTGCTATGAAAAACGCTCAGCAAACACAGAAATTTGTGGAAATTCTTACTGTATGATCACATCCAAACTGAGGTCTTCATAGAATCTGCCATACCGTGATTCTGTCCATAAGGATCATAACTCAGATGCCATCTTCTCTAAGACACATTTGGTTTTTTTTTCCTTCTTATAGTTGTTAATAAATAAGCAACTAGCAAAATTGTTGCATCTCTAAAAGTTAAGGCCTTAAGTAAAATGTCTGCAGGTCCATTGGTGCAAAGTAGGGGATGGAATAAAATATTATCAAAGTTAATTTTGAACATTTTTTCTAGCTTACTTTAAGAGAAATGTTAAGTAAAAAAAAAAACTGCTGCAGATGTGCTTGTACTGCACAAGTTTAAAATATGATGCTGTTTCCCATAGCAATCTTGCATCACATTTATTATTTTATGGACACATAAAAGATACAATTGAGGCGCTGAACAGTCAGTTGCACTGTTCTCTTGCAGCAAGAAGGTCCTGGATTTCAATCCCAGCCTGGAGTCTTTCTGCATGGAGTCTGCACGTTCTCCCTGTGAGTGTGCGCGCGCATGATTGTTTGTCCTGTTTGTCTCTGTGTTGTCCTGCGATGGACTGGCAACCTGTCCAGGGTGTACCCCGCCTCTCGCCCGTTGACTGCTGGGGATGGGCACCAGCGAGCCCACTAAGCATGTGAGCTAATGGATGGATGGACTGTTAAAACTGACCAAAGCTGCAATGGACCACAATGAAAAAAACATAATGTTCTGGATTAATGTAGAATTGTGGTTAATCCTAAGGAACCTTTACATAAAGGCAACGCTCTTCAGTCAGAAAATTTTGGTCTGACTTTAGTAAGAGACTACAGGGGGAATAGGGATAGTAAGGGGCTCCCTAAAAATTCCCATTATGTATATATATATATATATATATATATATATATATATATATATATATATATATATATATATATATATATATATATATATATATATGTATATATATAGATATATGTGGGTATATCCCAATGACTCAGACTCCACAGACTATAAAGTGCAATTTATATGAAATTAACTCTATTTTCCAGAACAAAGCTTTAAAAATAAAGGTTATGCAATTTTGTTCAACTTCCCTTGCAATGACATTTCCTCTTGCAATAAAATTTAACCTGAAGGTATACCTTTCAGTTTTGCCGCAGTCAGTGTTTGGAATAAATGCAGCATTTGAGTCCAGAACATGCAACAACTGATGCTGTTGAAATTGAAAAAAAAAAACCAAACAAAACAACAAAAAAACATGGTTTTATTTCAAAACTTCTTTAACAGTTTTTGCGTGATACTGAGTCAACGTTGAGTTGGTGTTGAATAGAACATTTGCAGGCGTGAATGGCTGTTGTTGGTACAGACTGCCACAGGGCGGCAGTATAAAAATTTTAGTGCAATTGTAAATTTTGGGTATGACATATTGTTATTCGTGTTGGTTTTGATGAAGAGTGAACAAAAGCCATGTCATCAGTGATCACATATTAAAGTAGGACGACATTGTTACTTGGAAATCTCTTTCACCCCAAACATCAAACTGACCTCACTTAAGATATTGATTTTCTATCCTAATTATAAAGCATGACATACTCACAAGTGCAACAACTGGTTTGTTTGTTGTGGTGCCGTGGGATAAAGTTTAAGGAAAGTTTAAACTTTCATTAACAGACATATTAAAGGTTCAACCTATGAACTTTCTTTTCATAGGTTGATGGATTAGAAACCATGCCTTCCTAAATTCACTGCAGGATGGCTATATGGCCATGTTGTCCTCTTTTCTTGCGCTGCAACATCTTTGCACAACATTGAGGCAAAACACAATGAATGTACTTTGGAATTCTGCATATCAAGTAGAAGAGAGAAATTTTGTTTTCCTTTTTGGTCCATCGGGTCACAGTGACCTGAAAGCAAATTGGGCAACAAGCAAAAGACGTGTTGAATAGGTAGAGAGCACTGAATTGCATTTATTGGTAAAATGTGATAGAGAAACAGGACATGGTGCAAATATGAGAGGAAAACCAAAGAAGAATACAGAGAGGAGAAAGTGCAGGAAGTCTAATGATTGAGGGAAATGACAGAAGAGAAAGAAAGTGGCGAGATGAGGAAGGGGATAAAACACAAAGGGCTGGACTTAGCACACAGAGACAGAGTAGGATACATGTGCATCTGCAGTGAATGCTGGTATTATCAGGTTAGGTGAAACGATCGGTTTATGCTCGACAATTGTGCGGTGAGGGCAGCCACATGCTGAGCCTTGAGAGTCTCCTGCAAAGGCCAGAACAAGTGGGAGAGAAAAGGAGGGGAAGGAGGGGCTTGAGGGTGGATCTGAGAAAAGATTTGGTAACTGTGGGTGTCGATATTCTATTAAGGAGAACAAAGAAATGCAAAGTGTGGAAGGGCAAATACCAGTAGTGTGTACGACACTGACAGAACACATGGTGGAAATAACTCGAAGAGATGGCCAAAGACACAGTTCATGCAGATAAATTGTGAAATTGTTGTTGCTCTGCTTAGAAGTGATTTTAAGATTCACCTCAATGATTCTCTCTGCATTCGACAGCAGCTGGTTTAAAGAAAAAAAAAACAAAAAAAAAAAACAGCAGGTGTAATCGTTTGAAACAACATTCATAGACCTTAAGCCACTTTGTTAAACATATGAGTGTAGTAAATGAGGTGGTCCTGACTTCAGGCCCACCTATCTCTTTCTCTCTGTGTGTCTCTTTCTCCCTTCCTGGAAATGTGAGTCACTGTGAATGCCACTGGCAGGCATGGCTGTTGACTCATGAAAACTCACCCACAGGCTCCGTTTCTTTTTCATTTTTTTTTCCTTGGCATGCTGACTATAATTGTGACTAAAGGTGCTCATCAGTTTATGTGGAATCAGTATAGTGTTAATGACAGGATCTGTGCAAATGTCTGGAAATGTGATGAAAATGTGACGGGTTAAAGAAAGAGATACATAGGCTGAACTAAAGGAGTAATAAATGAGATGCAGGGGTTACAACTATTGATACTCTTTGATATTTCATGTATCTGCTGGTAATTTAAAAATATAGACAGACCTAGGAAGGCAAGGAAAGCATAAAACATGCTTAAACATTTACCAGAATCTTAAGATTAATTTCTTAAAACACACAAAAACCATCAGCATCAATATTTTATTTTATTTTGTCAGACGACTGTTCTGCTATTCTCATTGGTTTTTTTAGTCTTTCACTTTTCTTGATTTTTAAGTTGTTTCTCTGCAAGTAGATATACAAGTATATATGTAAGTATATATTGTAAAAGTATTCTATATTATGGTATATGAGCTGCACAGTGTCACAGTTGTTAGCATTGTTACTTTCACCAAGAAGTTCCTGGGTTTGAATCCCAACATTTGACTCGAGTTAAGAAAAGTTGTTAAAATGTTAATAGAGGATAAATGCAGTGATAACTTCCTGAAGGTGGAGTCTCAGAACAAGAGTTTCTTAAAGAGACAGAGGCCCAATTTCAAGACATTAAATTACAAAGGCAAATTTCTTTTAAGTCATATTTGATATATACAGCATTTTTATAACAACTGAAGGTAACATGGTTACTTTATTGTGGTGTATAATGGTACTTTGTGGCTGGAAAACATAAAGTACTGCCCTTTAACATGTTAATAGGACTGTGGCACAAACTCTCCATACTGTATTCTACTTACATTTAACCTCATAATAAAAATAATCTACTTGTAAATACCAGGTTGTTTAAATGTCTCTTACTTAAAGTTCCCATTATTTCTCCTTAGGCAGAATTACATTTGTTGCTCATCAATATTTACTTATGTTTATTAGTCACCCATTTCTCTGCAGATGTACAGTTTATTTTATGACTTTATTTCTTTTTTATCTCTTTTCCTTTATTTAATATCCACAGATTGGTGCGTCATAAAGAAAATCACATAGCTAGAAACAGCACAATACAGAAAATGTATTTTTTAAAAGAAACATTTCTTAACACAAGAATCTTTGATGTGGAAAAGGATCTAAAACATTAGGAGGGATTATTAGCTCAGTCTATTTTTGACATTCGCATATGCTAATTTTTTTCTTAAACTGATAGGATCTCAGTGTGACATCTGTGCTTTCCACATGTTTGCCTATAGGTAGATGTATGTTTGCATTAGCACAGGGCCCCTGTGTGTCCTTACAGTATCACATTTTATCCAGGAGCTTTCACTCAGTGTGCTCAGGTGCATCAGTGCAGCCTAACCCAAATGTAAGCACAGTTGTCAGCAGATAATCTCTGTTGACAAGCAGCATTCACCCAGTCCCCCAACGTCCCAATTATAGATGAATGTATGCTGCACTGCAGTTAAACGAGTGGATTTATGGTGAATGTCAAGCTCTGGGACTAGATGATGTCTTTTTAGATGACATGGTAGGTGACAGGTGTTTACAGTATTGTAGAGTGTTTACTGAGCTAAAACGATTTTTCTGAAAATACATTTAAGTTGCTCGGAGCCAAAAAGAGAAAAGATTGCTGTGCAAGCCTAAGACAAAGGTAGAATCTGCAAATAGATGTGTTAGATGACCTCACTGACAAAGTAATTTTGTAACCATTTTGGTGAAGCTTTGTTTGTTCGAGACCAATAATATTTTAATATTCCATGTGATAACATAACCTGATATATTATCACCTGATAATGGAAGATATAACGGAAAATCCACTTTTTTAAATGTATATTTTTTGGTTTTATTTTGGCTATTTATTTATGAATATTTGTGAAGGCACCTTTAAATGCATTGAATGTAATATTTTTTTTTTTTTACCCAAATCTTATGAAAAGTTCATCATTGTTTTTTTTTATGATGCTAACCACTCAGCTTTAGCTCTGTGCTGTTAGGAAATTTTGAGTTGAGTTGTGTCATTTTTAGTGCTGTGGTTTTATTACTCTTTCCCCCTCAAGATTTCAGTGTTTCCTTGTAATAACCTCACCACTGTCCCTCCAACAGTGTTCTGTAGAAATCTGCTACCATACTAAGCTATATATATATATTCATATCACTTCACCTCTGCCTACAAGATGCTGTCCTCCTTCTTTCTAAATCTGAGTTATCTTTGCATACAAAATCCTGAGAACGATATTTCTCTACATCAAATCAGGAGCTACATTGTATTATATCCTGCTATAACTTATCATATGGCATTCAAAGAAGCTTTCCTACTTCAGTAATTGTCTATGTGTAGACTATAATATGCTAAATATTGTTTTGTGACACTCCTTTTTGCATTGAGGCTGCCCTCTTGACAATGGATTACAACCAACTCATGGTTGCAAAGACTGTGATGGCCATTCGAACAGGGCTGAATAGTGGTGAATCTGATTTTATCATGATTTTACCATGACAATGTTAGGGGACATTTCTTTGGCCTTTACTGTTTGGCAAACAGGGTTTTCCCTTCTGCTTCCCCGACCTACATGACAGTATGCAGCTGAGGAGGGTTTCTATACAGAAGGGTGCCGTCCTGCACAGTTATCTCCGTCAGGTGCTCTACTGTGTGAATGTATCAAGGCAAGTGCAAAAAATAGAAATGACGTGCATGAAACCCAAACTGTTTCTACTTACAGTTCCTCAAAAACATAACTTCTGGCGTGTGCAATTTGGAGATATGTGCACTGTGTACACAGCAGAGAGAACTATTCCACATCTAACACAAGATCCCTTTATTGCAACTGGCCTGATCATAACATCATGTTTATGGCTGTGTAGATCAGTTCTACACAGATCTATTTTATGCTTAGTGAGCATAAAATTCCAGAGTTAACTTGTGAGTGATACAATGCATCTAGTAGCTGCAAGTGTTTTGTCAAATAATTGGAGTGCTTCTATCCCAGTGTGGGTTTGATTAGGTCATAGTGTTGGCATAAGCCAGGTTGGCCTTCTTCAAACCCCTTGAGGACCAATCTATGGTGGTGCACACAAGCCACATGTCATGGATAAGTCACCAACACTGATAGCAGGATATTTTATGCAAAACCCAGGTGCTAACACAATAATGAATGGACATGATCTCTATGAATTGTTTGTGCTCTCTCAATACAGTTGTGGTAGCTTCAATCTCTGTCACTCATACTCAAGGGATAGATGGAAAATTTCTGAGAGAATATCAGACTTTAAAATATATACCCTCTCTGCTGTCCTTAAGAATATGGATAAGAGCCACTGTACTCTTATCTACTGATGCTGCAGAATGTTATTACGTTTTCTATACCCACACAAACCATGACCTTTGCATGCACTTTTATATTGTATTATGTTAGTCACACACTAAATGCTTGCATTTGGCTTCAGGAACCTTCTGTGTAAAATATTCATTCAATTTGGCCCAAATTTCTTATCACTCTTGCACAAACTGAGGCACAAGTTGCGACACAGCCCTCTGATGCACGCAAGTTGTCCCTCGGCGGGCCTCTTTGGCGACTGTTTTGTAACCTGTCAGGACTGACACCAGTAAGGGAGGCCATCTCAGGGCCGCTCTACCATCACTAAATCATTTTGACGGATATCACATCCCACCATTTAGCTCCACTCTGCTTGTTATTCAATAGAAGTAAATAAACGGAACCGCACCTTGAAGATTTGTGACTTTAGAATAAACATAATGAGGCATCACTGATGCCTCATTATGCTTTAATTAGAAAAAAAAAAATCTCCTCCTATGATCTATTGATAGTAGTAAGTCCTTTGACACACAAGTATTAGCATTATTAATAAAGCCTCACTTTACATTTGATACATTTATGTAACTGCTGTAGATGTCAATATAGCTTCTATCATAAGGAAATTATGTTCTAATTTTCTAAAATGACATATTATAATTATAAATCTTTTGTGCAGCAACTGTCCTGATTTACAACAACTTTACAAGGATGTGAATGACTTTTACTCCAACCAAAGAATGTTTTCACAAAACTAAAATTTGGATCTTATTCAGTTTTCAAAACTGATAAATACTATACTATACTATAAGATAAATACTATATATAATGCAACCATAAAATCTAAGCAATAACAGAGAAAGAGGTCCAGAACAGTTGTTAAAGCATAAAATCACTTTTGCAGTGCCTCATACCAGTGAACCTGTGAGATAAGGTGCTATAACTTAATGTACCGCAATATAAAGTCACAAAGACTCATGCCAAACAACTTTATTAGAAGCAGCTTTGAGTAAGCAGTTCGGAGATTCTGGGTCATATTTGGCTGAAGTCAGGAGACATTTGACTCGAGTTAACTCTGGAAAACATATCTGCTCTGATTGGATTCTATCATTTTCTCTGTATACATCCTAGAAAATGTGCAACTGATCCTTAAGGGCTGGTATCTTCCCAGCATATCAGAATATCGGTATTTTATTTATTTGTACACATGTTGAACCAAAATCCTGGTTTCTTGAAGATAGGAACCAGGTTTTCAGGCCTTGGTATTCCCAGATGCAGCCCACTGAGGAAAAAGAAAGCTCAAAAGTCATGTTTGTGCATGTTTGAAGACAGCAAGGAAGCGGTTGTCTTCATTAAGATTGTATTGACAGTGATTATGCACAGTAATACAGACCAGGGCTGATTACCATTCTAATTCTAGCAAAACAAAACATTATGTAACTGAATTATAGTAATGTTTTCTGTTAGATTTAAAATATCTGAACTATTGAACCAATACAAAGTGACACAAAATTTTGCCATTTAGGATTCAGCTGCATTGATAAATTTCTCCATGGAAGGACTAACTTGTTCTAAAGGATTATCAGTGGCCTGGTTTCCCCTTTTGTGGTTGGTTAACTGTGCACATTGCTACCCACTAATGGTAGCAATGTGCACATCAATGGGAAAAAGAGCTGAGTGCAGAGATTTTCAATGAAGATAAATGGTGTGAAGCCTGAGTGTAGAACCTGGACAAAGTCACCTCATTACAAGACTAAATTAATAAGATTGTTCTCCTGTTGAGCAAGGTCTGCACAAAACTTAAACAGTACTTCAGATGAAATAACACATGCCAGTTAAACCTGATAAAAAGGGTCAATTATTGTAATCAAGTAAAGTCTCAGGTTTTTAAATCACTAACATGAATATTCTCTTAGTGGATGTATGCTATCTAATCTGCCTATTATATTCCATTGCTACAGATTCTGAGTCATGCAGTGCACTGCACTTTATAGGGTTTGGCGGCATCTTCCTATTTTGAAACAGAAAATGTGCAGAAATGTGAGAAAAATTAACTTATCCTTAACTTTAACGTGGCTTTTTAAAGCTTTATTTTATCTTATAATGTTATTCCCTTGTCAAAAACATACCTGGAGTGTAGGTTTGCTTCTTTCATGCATGTTTGAGGAATCCTTGAATCTCCAGTGGCGACCATTCTGGAGTGCCTCTGCCTATTTATCCTCCTTGAAGCTTCAGTTCCTAACTGAGCTCCTGCCACACAGAAAACAGTTGTAAATAGTATAACAACTGAAGATAACGTAGCTACTTGACTGTGCTATAAAATTGCACTACGTGCCTGGAAAATGCATAATACCCCACCTTACATAGTTACATAATCTGGCAACTCTTGGAATGATTCAGTTCTGTTTCATGTTTTCTCCATTTGTGGGTAGCATAGCCCTTTCCAGTATATCTTTTAATTAATTGGGTGTAGTAGAGTAAATATTTGAAGGTGAATTACTGAACAATATTTATAGAAATATTTACATAAATTGCTTTTTTACTTTAGAATTTAAAAAAAGCTTTTCTCCATGGAATGGGTATGAAAAACTATAGAGTTCATATAAATAAAATTATTTGTAATCATTCTGTAAATTCCAATTCATCATTGTTTATGTCATGCATTCAGATATGACTAGTATCATCTTTCAACACAGAGAGACACAACATTTAAAATGAATGCTAATAAAGATGTTTTTCTGAATATATGATGCCATCACAAAGTACATTTGAATTTATATAAATTATTTCACCTTGTCACTATTTGTTTTTTTACACCTCCTTGTCTTCTCACCTGTGTAATTTATTATATTGTGTTAACCATCAACAAGAGTTGAGACCATCATATTGCTTACCTCCTTTCCACAGAGTAATTACTTTTCACCATTACGACTGAAAACAGCATTATGAACATGGCATTTTAATCATTAGCATCCATTTTATCACAACAAATTATTTTGTCATCATTATCATTATCAAAGCCACTCCATCATCACTTACAACAGAAACTGCCACTGCTGGAAACTAATGGGCTGATTAATGTAGCTACATTTGTCTTGCAACAACGGTGACGTCTGCACAGGACTGTTAACAATGATACAGATGTTTTAAAAACTCTACGATTTCTCTACTCATGCATCGCTTAAAAATACAGTCAGTTCATTCAGAAACAACATACACAATATTTTGTACATTGTTGATACACAAACAGAAGTTCAAACTTAAAATGGTCTGTTTTAACTTCAGGCAGCTTTTGAACATTTGAAACACTTACAATAATAATAATAATAATAATAATAATAATACCAACAATAATAATAATAATTTATTGAGGTTTGTTCAATATGAAAGGCCTTACTCATTATCTTCCTATTTCACAAATGTGTGCTTGTAAGTTACAAAAAAGTCTCAGGATGAGTTTATTTCTTTAGTTTTGTTTTTGTTTTTAATGCTCCTCTAGTGTTTGAGTTTTGGTTCATTTGTGGTAGTGATTTAACCATCTATCTGTTGTTTATTTATCTTCATTTGGTCTTACCATACTGTGCTCACTCCTCTCTATTATTGTTTTGAAGGATTTACCATATAAATTGGTTTCATTGAGTTGGTAAGTTGCTTTAATTATCTTCAGCTGTGTTGCTATGAGGTGACAGTTTAAATCACAGCACAAACATAAAACTCATAAAATCTGTCATATTTTAGCATGTTTTTAGCAGATTTTATTAGTTACAAAATTATTTGCACACCATGGCACTTTCTTCAATCAAACCTGGAACACTCTGGTGGGTGTCTGTTTGAGAGGCAAGGAGCAAACACACATACTCACACAGAAATGCAAACACATGCACATAAAATTCTTAGAGCTGCAGGGCTGTAAATGTCAGTCCTCACTCTGTCTATTTGCTGATAGATTTGATTGATCGTGGGTTGTATGTGTGTATGTGCTCATGGGTGTATGCTTGTGTGTTTGAATTATAGCTCATGAAGAAAAAGGCAGAGAAATGCAAGTGCAGAGGCATACAACTGATGAATTGGACTATAGTTTGACCTTTCAACAGAAATTTCCAAAGGTATTGTTTGCAATGGTAAATCTGTTCAAGTGTCTCCAGTTTTTTTATTATTTGAAACCCACAAGCTTTTTCACATGAAAAGGCAACAAGAACCTGCAGATGCTTCTTAATTGTCGTGTAAGTGATCACCAGTCTAAAAAATATCATGCCCTATTTTAAGTATCTGTGCAATCTGATCTTTGTTTAGGTTTTACTGAATTAATCGTTTCATTTCATCTGCTTGTCAATAATAATTAGAAGAGCTTCTTTAGTTTTATATAGAACATAAAGCCATTTGAAAACATGAAACAGAATAAGTAAAATGAATAACAATATAAAAATGAAAGTAAACTTGTTATGCACGATACCAGGAAAATGTGTAATAAACTAGAGTAAAGTAGTAATGAAAAAGTTAATTTCTTTGTGCTTTTTGTTCTTACTGTATGAATCTGTGCTTATTGCTAACTGTATGCGTAGAACATTTAATATGCGAGATTGTGACCAGTATGTAAGGTGATTTAAACAAGAACAGTCGTGGTTGTCTCTTGCTTAACTATGCCTTAGAGCGAGGAGTAAGCCCTTGTGGGTATTATGGTATGTTTCTATGGTGCTCTAAACTTTGGGGGTTTTAGACACTGGGACATTCCCGCAGTAGATCTGGGATTTGCTCAGTTGAAGAAAGGCGATGTTTAAAAGTTGAGTTAAATCTGGTGCTCTGCAGCTTGATAGACTGACATGGGCCTGAAGGCTGTTAGACTGAGATAGAACCTCATTCTGTACTTCTGTGACTGTCAAAGACTTACGTTAGGCAAGCATAATTTTAAAATGACAAGACATTACAAGCTGGGACTTTTTCTGAGGAGCCTTATATTTGTTTAGGGGGTTGATGGTTGTATACATTTGCTTGTTATTACACCTGTTGTGTTTTTACTCCCTTTCATTCATTCATGTTAAGCATTTTTTGTCTGTTGTGTTGGGAACTATGACTAAAGGCATGGCATGTGAATAAAAACACTCTTTCTGTTCTCAAATCCAAGCTTATTTTTGATACACAATGCCCAATTCCTTAAAAAATCTTTATGTGGTGGACGCAAAAAACACGGACCATAAAATGACATTGATTGCTGAGATTGTCATCTATTGTTTTCTTCTTTGCACTCTGCCTGTCTAATCTTTCTCTTTATTGCCAGATGCATATTTTAAAGACCAGGCAGGAGCCAAGAGACATATGGAGCTATTACAGTTGTTAATGGTAATGATGTTGTGGTTCCTTTGAACACCTCTCTGCTATTCTGATTCATTGACTCCAGTTGCTCATAAAGACAATAATCCCATACAAGTGCCAGCATAAGGATTTCACAAACTAACACAGATATAAAACTGGAAATAAAAATACTGATATATGCATGGTAAAGACACAGAGACATATTTGAGGGATAGTTAAGAATTTTCCTAATCTCTCTGCAGCACGGCAATAGTTACTAGTGAAAAAAAAAATCATTTCAACATATAAATACACATTCACACCTGCATAAATACCTAAACACACTTCATCTTTTTACACACACATTTGCAAGACGTGCTGACACATTTCCCCCTCCCCCCCAAGGACTCTTGTAATTAGATTTCTACAGACCAAGTTTCTCAATTTCACTGCATTTAATTGGAAACTCACACAAAAGCTAAAGCGTGCATGCACACGCAAAAGGCAAGACTCCACAGGTCCGAGTTTGTTGATCACAAGTTGAAGTGTGTGCCACTGACTCTAAGTATTAATTTCCTGCCCGGCCCCCCTCCCATGCCTCATTTACAAATAAAGTCCCTTGCCTTATTAATTCTACCAAGTTGCCCAATGCTCTGTCAGGACATGACCAAGGGAAGAGACCAAAGGTGGATGTCTTGTCGTCTTTTCTTGTCGGACACCCAGCAATGCGCCCCATTTTAACTGTTGATGGATGCACAATTGTTTCAACTGTTGTCGTTGTCCCTTCACACCCCAAAGTGTGAAGGGAAAAAAAGACAAATGCATGAAAAGCCACATGCTGCTCTTTGAATGATATGAGACTGATTGACACTGACATCTCAGCCCAGGGCTTTCCGCAGGGTTAAAAGCTGTGATGCACCTGAATCCAGCGAACCACTGTTGTGCTATAATTTTAGTTAGAACTGACTAAAAAAAGCTACATGTTACGCTCTGAAACATTTTAAAGCCGGAAAAATTCTGTTTCCAAAGCATGCTATATTTATAGGAATATTTAAGCATAATTATGCTTTATTGAAAACATCAGGTAGTCAGGAAACAAGGATTAATATAAAATCAAAAAGGACTGCTTTATTTCAAAAATGTCAGAACACAGTTGCATTTATCTTGTATTTGTTGTAAATTAAGGAAATTAAAACACAAGAGACTAAACAACTGCTGACACCTTGCTTGCATCATCTTGCAGCATCTGTAGAGTTCATACTCCACTGGGACTTTGACCAAAGACCATCTGTCGCAGGCTCCCTCTTTCTCATTTTTTTATCATTCTTAGACAAATAACCAAACAGTCATTGACTAAAACATGCAGGACAGATTCTTGTATGAATGGGCAGGCATGGGGAGGATGGTAAATTGAACGTTTATTTTATCCTTCTTTGTACAGGTAAATCTCACTGGGACAATGAGTCTCATTATCAAGAGGGTCTTAAAATATTTCCAAATTATTCTCCTTAGCAAATAATTGGAGCAAGCAATTAAGAAAGGTAATCTAAGCTGTTGTTTGATGCAGACGCATGCAGTGAACTAGACCATGAAACCTCTCTATTTTTGACAGCACTCTTCTTCCCTGGAGAAATACCCAGCATCCCGAGGCAGTCCGACTGTTGTTGCAGACATGCAGTTGGGAGATGTTTGAAGACTCATGACTATATTGATAATACGTGTTTATTGTTTAAGCTTCATCTGATCAAGTAAACTTTGCATTACATCAAGAAAAAAATCAGCCCCCCAAAAAACTTATGTCCTGTATCAAATATTTTATTGAAAGTAGTTGTTCTTATAGCATAAGCTTATTAAAAGGTTAGCAGAAATTCTTATGTCAGTGTGAAAAGCAAATGTTTTGGTAATCAGACTCCCCACTTTGGGAATTTGCTCTGAGTTAAGATTTCAGACAATAACACTTATTCTGTTTTCTAACTCCAGGCTTTCTTTCTTAACCCCCAAAGAATGAGCTATCATCTTGTGTCACATAAATAAGATTTTAGACAAAAACAACAAAAAAACCAAACATGAAAATAAGTCATATTTGATGCAGTTTCCTCTTTGGATTTGAACTTCAGCTGGGCTATTACCGTCACCATAATTTTACCTCTCACATGTCGAGTATGTTTCTTTGTCTTCACAAGACAAGCTCTGTCTTATCAGCAATTCCTATGCTTATTGCATACGGGTGGATGCTGTTTAACAGTTTTATGACTTCAGAGGCACCACTTAAGATTTTCATTTTGGTTCTGGCTGACCACATCCTTAAATAAAATTAAGAGGTCTGAATACTTTTGCAAGACACTCTGCAAAGCACGGGATTCATACCTCTAGACCTGAGTAATAAGATGGAGCAGACAATCATTAGTATTTTTAGAACCGGTAGCCTCAGAGAAACCACTTTTTTGTAAATGTTAAGTTCTCTCTACCTTTTGGTCTGTGCTGCTTCTTAAGGATTGCTTCAGGAGAGGTGAGGCAAACAGGGATGACAAGAAATATAACTTTTTGAGGAGAGCAGAACAGAGTTAAAGATGAGAATGAATACCCTGACATGCATATACCAAAAAGATGATGAGAAAACAAGATGAATATGAAGTACACTGGTTGCCTCTTGGTATTTCTTTAGGGAATGATTTGCATCACCATTAAGTGTTGCCTCAAGATTGTTGTAGCAGCATCGCAATAGCGCAGCAATGCACTCAAGTATCTATGAAGTTCAAATTAGCTTTAGCAAATGGACCATGACTAAGAAGTCTGTTGTCACATCAAAAGCAGTCACATTTTTAATTATTCTGAAATTTTAAACAATAAAGGACACATATTTATAATCCTAAGAGGTGGATGCATCTGAGAAAAATGATAAGCAATTTCTGGCAAAGGTACATTCCATATTAAATTTCTAGAGTGTGTTCGTGTAAAAATTAAATGCTATTGTTTCAAAAAAAGAGAGAAAAAAATCTTACAAGTTAATAGGAAGCATGCACATGAAACGAGTGCTGTAGAGTGCTGCAGTGAGATATTTCAGTGCGATGTGGTTCTAACTTTAACTCTAATGACAAGTGAAGGAGAGAAAGAAGAGTGCAGAGAGAGAGAGACTAAAAGAAGTGAAATCAATTTATTACTTTTCCCCAAAATGCTTATTTTCTACTGAATAAGCAATCACTGGCAGCATTATTGATGTCGGCAAGTGCTCCACTCTAACTCAACCTTCCGAAATGCAAAAAGCTCTCAAACCAGGAGTGGCAGGCAAAAAAAGACACATCATACAAAAAAAAAAAAAAAAAAATAATAGAATGATAAGAATGATTGTTAGAGAAAAAAGAGAGGAACATCTAAAAACTGGCACACAAAGAGAAGGTGGAGATACATCAGGAAAAAATAAAAGATGCACTGAATGTGTGTAGACCTTTAAAGATTAGCATGTGAATCATTCCTGTGGTAATTGCATCAGCTTTTCACCATGCTGCGTGGCAACGGCTTTGAATGTGAGTTTACATAAGTAAATACACCAAGTATGTATGTTTCATTCAAACACTGCAATCTGAGACATAACGTGTTCGGCACTCTAAGCTCCAAGTGGTTCACGCTCAGAGACATGGGTGCCTGATTATGTTATAAAATGCAAGAGCAAAGAAGTGGAGAAAGGGAACATCCATAAGTGCCACCTTTATCCAGTTGAAAAGTCATTTAAATAAGGTTTCCTGTCCTCGTACAGTGAATTAAGGATAATTCTTCATCGTTAATGTGCTTACATTATGAAAATATGCAAGCATACACTGATCAGGCATTACATTTTGACCTGAAACCTGTTATAGTGCTGCTCTCCCTTTTAATGTCAAAGCAGCCCTGTTTTGTCAATGCATGGACTCTGTTGGAGAGAGAGAGAAGCTGTAATTTTGTTTTTCACCTGGATATTAGCATCAGAACCTTGAAGTTTCTGACCAACAGTGATGTTAGTGTTTTTCTCTTGCCTCACAGCAATAATGCCCTAAGTCAGTAAGCATCCAATCATATAATCTGAAGCTACAATTGGTCAATTTGTGCTGCGTTTGGTGGGGGGAGGATAGCTAAATGTAGAGTTTGTAAAATTTCAGAGGTGCGGGAGGCTGCATCAGGACGTGCTTCCATTCACCAAAACCAGAAATCTGGGGATGGATGCAGTAATGGCTGAAATTGTAGAGTGGATGTTGAGTAAGCCTGACCTGATTTGTTGAGCTTCACAGATGGTATGGGTAGAATTTGGCGTAAACAGCTTCAACCAGCAGACAGCACCTACCATGTGTCCACGGTCCAGCTGGCTGTTGGTGGCAGTCAGAATTTTTTAAAATGTATTTTCACTGTGTAACATAACCACTATGTTAATTGTTGTCTGAAGAATTATATTAAAACAGTAAATGTATCAAACTGTCTTGTAGAACAGTTGCAGTGGTCACATTGTTAGAAATCATTCCGAATTTCCACTGTTTATAACTGAGTTGGGTGAAACATCATGCGGTTTTCAGGTGTGTGTGAAATTGGTGATTGAAAAAGGGGCGGGTGCGTCGGCGTGCAGAGCGGCGCAACCGGAGAGGAAGACGCTCACCGTTAGATCTGTGCAGCGGGATTTTGTCTTTATCGATCGTTTAAAACTAGTAAAATCAAAGAAAAGACATAAAACAGCGATCAAAGTTCGCCCCAGTGCCGCAGATCGTATAAGAGGAACTGAATCGGAGTTTGCACCCAGGAAAGGCCGCCCGGTGCAAGAGGACGCCGCCAGTGCGAGAAGACGCCACCGAGGGGAAAGAAAGACTCTCCCGGTGAGATCTGGACTTTACTTTTCTTTTTGGGGATTTTTGGTGGTACCACTCTTTTTTCTTATCTTTTTTGGGGGGGTATGACGTTTGGGATTTTCATTTTGGATCAGGACTTTGGATTACAATGGGGAAATATTTCCAGGACTTTGGTTTTGTCGAGGATATGGAACTCCTTTGTGGACATTAATCTTTTTGAAAAAGAACGGGCAAATTTTGGACATTTAATTATTTAGGTTTTTTTGGCTGATACAAACTGAGTGATTTAAGTCTAACATAATTATTTTTTGAGGGATTTCTCGGTTATTGGTTTATCTATCAAGATAACTATCATCATTTCTTAGTATTGTAATTCTTTTTGAATAAATAATTGATGCTAAAAATCAGGTTTCTTATTGAGTGGTTGGGTATTTAATGGTGCAACATATTTTACCTGATTTCCTGGTACCGATCCCTCTTGAGTGTATTGTGAGTTCTACTTTAAGCCAAGCTGAATTTTACGACTGTATGATGGGATGTTTGGGACAGGCACATTTTGGCCCCAAGAATCACGTGATGCTTTTACAGTAGCCTTCTTGTTGAATCCTTCAGTGGGTTAGTGGCACTTTCCACTTAGTAGATTCAAAATATTAATTTGAAGCTTAAAGATATTCCAAATATGTACAGTACATTTTATAAAATTTTAGGTTTTTCCCAAAATGTTACCCAAGGGGAGTAGTTTTTGTTCAATCAAAGGCCATTCATGTTGCATATAAGTAAGGTTAATAATGTGACGACATAATGTAATATTTTGTTCTTCTTGTTGTGCATTTGCTGCTGATTTTTTATATGTCAAATGGCAATGTGACATATTCTGCACAGGACTAACGGGTGCCTTTGGGAAAATTTAACAGGTATTTTATCTCTCCTCTTTGTGGATGATTTCACACAGCCATGCTGAATTATGTATCGGAGTGAATAAATTTTTCAATTTTTCATGAAAAAATGAAGAAAAAGGACATTTTTATGATGCTGTAGTTATCGCTGTTTGCTCAGAGTTTGAGTGTATTCTCTGTATTTGTAGGTTATTCCCTAGGTACTACTTTTCTTCTATTCCAAAGAGCATGATCATGAATGTGCGTGTCAGTTGTCAAATAGATTTGTGATCATTCAAGAAGGTACTCCCCTCTTGCTTCTTGATTGCTGAAGATTGAATGTGTAAGTTTTTAGTTTTTTTTAATTATTATTATTTGCTGCTCCAACAAGTAAGATACAGTTGATAGCTGCCACAAAGTTACGATTTCACCACAACAATACGCATAACGGTGAGATTTTCTCAGCACATCTGAGAAAATCAGATGTGCTGTATGTTCTGTATATAAACTATACTGAAAAATTGTAATAGTCTGAAGATTACTGAACATATAAAGTGTTTTTTGTCAACTTAAGTGATGCAGCTGGCAAATAAGCTGCATAATAAATGAGGCCCTTAAGGAGATTTTAATATGTAAAGCTGAACTGCATACATTTTGTTTTTCTATGCTCACTGCTGAACAGTTTTCTCTGCCAAGTCAAAGTATTTGAACTTTCAACGTTGTTTTCCTGAAACCCATTCATTGATTACGTACAGACCTTGCAAAACACACACACACACACGCACCCCCGCACGCCCACAGACAGACCTCAGACCACTAATGTCCCCCTGAGTGTCTGGTTAGACTCTATGATATTAATTAGGAGTGCCATCCATAGGTTTTACACCGATGGTATTCAATTCTAGGCCTCAAAAACTGGTATCTTGCAACTTTAATTACAAGTAAAGCAATCAGGAGTCATTCAGCAGTTGGCATTGTTAAAAAATTGCATAAACTTGAGAAGGATGGCTCTGTTTTGAAGATCAAAGATAATTTTATTTGTTACATATTAATTTGGCTTCTAATATATGTATTTTTATTGATCATTTCAAAGTAGATTCACAGGATTAAAAATATGAAATGAAAGGATGAAATTAAATAACTTTAAAATTGGTTTAACTTGGAATAATAAGCTTGTTTGATATACATTTTCTTACATTTGATCACTGAACATTAATTCAAGTTGAAGTTTCATTCATGCAATCAAAGCAGTCTTATTCATTTTATTGTCCTTGCTTTAATGTGTTTATTCTGGTACATTAGGGCCTAATTGTGGGCAACCTCAAGTGATGCCTTTTTCAGTTTATGCACTCATTTATTCTTATTTATCAAGTACCCGGTACATCCAAGTTTGTGTCATTAGATGTTTATCTGTGTGCGCATTTCTGAATGTCTTCCTCACATCTCCCATCTCGAAGCTGAAGCAAAGCTAATCACTTCACTGCTTCCCAGTGGATAGGGCTAATGTGCTTAAGCAGTCCTGAGGGATCTGATGCTTGACAGCGTAGAACGGCCTCTCTGCCCGCTGATTTCTGTGTGCTTTAGTTTTTTTTTTTCTTTTTGTTGTTTTCTCTTATGGGAGCTTCTCTCTTTCTCCAACCTCCCAATATAATTTCTTCCCTGTCACTCTTTTCTGCCATCTGTTTGCTCCTAAATCCAAATCATAACCGCTTCAAAGAAGGAAACATTACTAAAAGATTGAGGGTGGCTTTTTGGATAAAGACTAAATGCTGCATCTTCTTTAGATCATAAAGTGTTTCTTCTCATAAAGCAATCAAAGTATTCCTACCGATAATTCTATTCAATGTCTAGTAGGCTTTCAGCTACTGTTTCTAATGTCTTTTTTAATTACTTTTTCTTGCCTTCTTTCTCTCTGCTGGTTGGAGTAAAGACAGTTTATTATCCACTGGACCTTAGTAATTTAAGCTCCATGAACTCTTGAACAGAGCCATCTTTTGGTCAATTAGAATTTGATCAGCTGGAATGATTATGTAGCTCGTAAATGTTTTGCTCATTAATGCCATAGAAACACTTGGAGAATCCCACATTGAGTTTGTCAGATTAGATATCAGCTTCGTTGTGAGGTTTTGATATTTAGCTGTACAGAGGCTCAGAGGTGAAACATATCTGACTCCACAAATGAATGCTTAGTAGAATTACCCAGTTCAGATTTGATCATCATTTTGGAAGATATTCTTAGATGTCATAAACATGCAATATTTTCTGAACCAGCAATGACTAATATCATATTATTAACATAAACTTAATTATCAAACATAAATAAAAGCATGCAATGTGCTCAAAGCAATTACGTAGCTCTGCGATTTATTGTGGGATTTTAATATTACTAGATATGTTGCCACAGAACTCATGATACCTCAAGTAGGCAGAAAGATATACTTCCCTCACAGTTTAAGTGTCAGTGATACCTTATTCTGTTGGTCTTTGTCCCATGTTTATTTAATCATCTACCATCACTCTGCATCTGGAGCTTTCACAGTTGCCCATCTCTCTATTTCTCTCACTCTCCACCTCAGTCTGACCTGTAGTCTGAATCTGGAAGGCTGCATAATGTTGCTGCATGGTACTACAAGAAGCTAACGCTTAAAAGGAGCTTTTAAGGTGTGGAGGAGTTTAGAGTTTGTGATTTGTTGAAGGTTAAAGCATATACCTGAGCAGGATTGATGATGCTGAGATCTTCCTCTTGGCTCTGACCTGGAGGGGTGGTTCTCTGCATATGGTTGTAGGACCACAGGGAGACGCAGAGGAGCTCCACTTTTTTACACAGATTAACGGTCCCATTTTATACTCTGAGGACATTTTGACAGTTTTACCAAATGGGAATATGTAAATAACATTTTCTTTTATAAAAGTTACTTACTGCAGCTTTAAATATCAGCATAACAAAAGGGAGATGAAATGCTGTTTTTTTTTCTATAAATCAGGATAACATGAAAGGTTGAATGTTTTCAGGTGTCTCTGCACTTGTTGCAGATGTGCCAAGTTAGCATTTTTCATGGCAAAGACCACATTTTAGGTTAGTAATCCACATAACTGATGATTCAGACTTTATATCACAGTAAAATCTCTTTTTGTTTTATTTAAATACAATTTATTCATTGTTATGTTTTATGTAAATCCATCTATTTACTGAATATATGCTGAGAGGGCAGGATAAATGTAACTTATTACACTGTAAACTTTATCAATCATAGTGTTTGAGATGAGCAAAATTACCTCATGTCTCGAGGATTCTTCTTGTCCCTGTTTTGATATTAATAGAAATGTGGCAACATATATTTTATTTATATATGAGCCACACATCACTGACACAAAGTTAAGAAACATACAGACTCAAACACAACTGTTATCAAATGATTGTATCAGGATTAATTATGTAATATTTTAAAGCTAAATAGTAAGTAATTCAGTCAGACAACCGCTGAGAGCGGATTCCATTACTTTTCAGTAGATTCTTAATTGAAAAGCAGCACTGGACAGATAAAATGAAAATGAGCATTAATGACAGAAGATGAAAGCAGTAAAAAATGATGGTGCAGCATGAGCTAAACGTTTTGGAGGGGTTGGGAGAGTGGAGGTGGTAAAGGAGGGAGAGCGAGCTAGATATGTAAAGAAAATACCTTTAAAATTGACAGGGAGCTGGCAAGAGCTAATGTAAATTATTTAGTGCATGTTGATGAGCATACAGAAGTCAGGAAGGGATTTAGGTGCAGGTGAGATCATTAAAATCAATTTGTTTGCTTGCAGAACAGCCTTCTCCCATGACCAAGGGTCAACCACATTAGATCTACTTAAATTAGACCAGCTGAGCAAAAGAAGAGGTCTTTTTTTCTAATAGCAGAGGCAACATTTAGTTGTTTTTTTTAGTCTGCCCAATGTACCTTAGAAAATAATGGCAAATATATAATGATCAACTCATATACCAGTCGATGCACGATTGCTGTCCGTCAAATATTTTCTTTTAATTTATAGTGACTTCTACTGCACACTAATATTATTTAACTTGTTGGAACACTGAGTGATTGCATTTTTTTCTAACAAGCCATTTTTTCTAAAAATGATCAATTGGGAGGCTGATTTTGAGCTCTGTTGAATGCCTCTAGTGGATGATATGCTTCATACTCTAAGTTTCATGCTAAAATGGGGTTATCAGCAGCATCCATCTTGACTGGCTCCTGGCTGTTTGTTGGTACCCAAAACAGACATTTAAGCAAGTCAGCATCCATGGTTACAGTGGGTTTTTTTTTTATCATGCATACTCAATTAAATTGAGATTTTACAATTACCAGTAAGTGAATATGTGCATAAATGGCTGCTTGTCTTATGTATCTCTTCACTGACCATTCTATAATCAACCCATTGTTTGTCAATGGATGGATTTTTATGAAGTTGTCTCCTATTTATTTTAAAAACAGAATCTAAATGGTAAAAGATTTCATGTAGCAAACTGTATGATCGATTGATTCTCCAAGTCTCCTTAAAATGTGGAGGCACATTTTAAGGATAACTTATCATTGACTTAATTACGTACATAAAAGTTGGCTATAGCTTTCAGGCCTGTAAAGAAAAGCTTTGAAGCTACATTCTTTCAAAAGTCAGTAGTGGCTCTCCACCAATGTGCAATTAGTTAGTCTAAGTGTTGTTTATTAAAAGATAAGAATGTTTAGCTTCAAAATATCGAGTTAAAGTTTAGTTGACCGGAGAACAAATGTTCTGGTTTTAGTTTCTGCATTTTATTTTGAGGATTCTCTTAAGTAAAAACGTTCACATTCAAATTTTAGGACTTGAAAATAATATTTTGTTCCATAGTTTGCATGCAGGCTTTTCAGTGATAGTGACTATTTAATGTATGACATTATAGTCACATTCACACAACTGCACTCACAAATGCACACACCTTCATATACCGATTTGTAGATCAGTAGGCTGTTGCTAGATAAGTGCGTATTTTCTCACATCAGACTTTAACAGTATTGAACTGATGCTGTAATAAAACTGTTGACCAAAGACATGAATACCAGATTTTTCAGATTCAATTTTTTTTTAGCTGAAACAAATGTACTTTAATATTGATAATATATATTCTAAAGATTTATACAGATTCTGAGTAGAACTTCATGGAAATTCCTGCTCCACTGGGATTTTCACGCCCAATTTTCTCTCAGATTCACAGAGAATGGTCCAAAAAAGAGAAGAAAAAAAAACACTGTCATTTTCCAGTGAGTAGCTGTTGTGAGAGTGAAAATGCCTTAAGGTCCAAGATCATATGGCAGATTGGTTAATGTAAGATAGCGTCCCTGAGTGTACAACACATTGAACCTTGAAGCAGATCGGTTATAGCAGCAGAAGTCTGCAAGGACTCCTGCCAAACTGGAAGGCCAACTACAATTCACACTAGGCAACCAAATTTGGACAGTAACAGACTGGAAAAACATTGCCTGGTCTGATGGGTCTCACTCTGACATGTAACATTCAGCTTAGTATGAGGTAGGTGATCTGAATTTAGTGGCCAGTGAGTCTTTTTTGTTCTATGTATGTACAAGAAATCAAGGGTAATGAATGAAGGAAGGAAGGAATTAATGAATTAATATACTGTGTATATAATGGGTAAAAAGTATTCATTTAAAAATGCTTCACAAATTCAATTGTAAATTCCAAATATGGACTCAAAAAACATTCTGATGCTGTTCTAACTCACTTTTGTTTTCTTCTGGCATGGACTTCATTTTAGTCTCATCTTGTTTCGGCTTCCCTGCCTTGTCATAGTGGACAATCTCCACTCAAAATGTAAAGAAGGCTGTGAACAAGGGTGTGAGCATTCAAAATGAAAATATGTTCCTCTCTTTCCTTCTGCCTACATTACTCCACTTGATCCTGTATCTGTGTTTTATTTTCACCCATTCTGCCCTCTTTCCCTCTTGCTGATCCCCGCTTTATATTCATGACTCTACTGTAGTCCTCTGCTTCTCACATCTCCCTCCTCGGCTTTCCTGTCCTTTCCACTCTTCACCTTCCTGTCCTCCCTGTCTCCTCAAGCTTCCTGCACTTACCTCCCCCTCTCCTGTCCTTCCTTTGCCTGGCACACGTTCATGTGGCATCGCAATCCTTTATTTTTACGAGTGGCTTTCTTTGTGTGTGTGTGTGTGTGGAAGTTTTTACAGTATGCGGGTGCGTGGATGAGTGGGTGGGGGGCTGAGGCGAGCCACAAATGCTCCAAGAGCCATATTCAAATCTCATTTCACACTGCTGAGGGTGAAAAGACCTGACGCAGCACTCTGCAAGAGAATGAAGGCAGGCACAGAAAGAGAAGGAGGATGAGATCGGGAAACGAAGGGAAAGGAATGATGCCGGAGACAGCGCTGAAATCGGAGGAGGAGAGTGAGGGACATGACATGGGGGAGGAGCAGAGTAATAGCTGTTGGCGTTAAGCTACCTACAGGAAGTGTGCAACATTAGGAGGGGGAGAGAGGGAGCAAAGAAATAAATACCACACAGGAAGTACAAAAAGAAGAAAAGGATTGAGAAACCAGAATACCGTGATTATGAAAAGAATATTTGTTATCAATCAAGCTTATTAACTTCTCTGTTTTTTAACGTCACTGCAGCACTCACTATACTCCTTTCTCCACTTGAATCTCTGCCTGTCTTTCTCCATTTTATTTTTGCTATGCTCAGAGCCCACATCCTTCTGTCTTGCACAGTGTGTATGTTTATGCAAATGAAGTAATTAGGAAGCTACATGCCTTCATTTAAGCTCTATGGTTTGAGGAGAGGTGTGAAGACAAAAAAGGAGCGAGGAAGTGGAAGGATAAGCACTCAGGCTTTGGAGTTGGTCTGCACATCAGTAGTACTCATTCCTATACAATTATAAATTCCCTTTAAAGAACTGTACCATTCTATGCTTCACCATATTGCTTTAAGTCATACTGCATTTATTGCACATAGACACAGCTATCTTGAAACTCTTTCTTGTTTCCTGTCTCCGACCTTGTATTTTTGCCTCTTAAGTCCTTTCAGCTCTACCATCCTCTCAACCTCTACTTTCTATCTGTCACGCTCGCTTACAGTATATTTTCTTTCAGTGTTGTTTTTCTCTGTTTTTGTCTCTTCTGTCTCGCTTGAATCTGTCACCATATCCCAACGTTTAAAGCCCAGTCTTCCAACTTCTTGGTTTTTTTATTTTCTCTCAAACCTCTGTCTTGTCATTTTCTGCCCTTGACTGATACAGTATTTTCCTTTCCGTCCTTTTTCTTAATTTACTTTCCCCCCATATGGTTTTTACCATTTCAGTTACTGGAGTAAAATGGCATAATTTTGGATGGCCAAATGTCATAAATGCATTATGCCATGTTTACTACTTTTGGTGCACTGAGTAGGGAGGTAACTGAAGAATGGGTTGCAATTCATTTTACCCCAAACCACTGTCCCCTCCAATGTCTGAAAGTAAAAACTCATGTCAATTATAATAAAAATAAAATCTATAAATTTCTATAAACACTAAAATTTCTAAAACACTGTAGAAAACATTGTAGAACCAATAACAGGAAACATAAAACAAAGATCCAGAGCATGGTTAACATTGTTTTGGAATTTCCTTAAAATATCTGTGATATGTTAATTTTGTGGTCAGTGCCATGTATTTCCTTCAGTTTAAAATATTTAAACACCGAAGGCTCAAATGCAGTGATGGTACTCTCTTGTGTGTGCTGCTTGTTTGATGTGATGCAAACCCTCAGAACCGCAAAACAGTTATTTATGAAGCTGTCATCACATGCTATTGCTGCAGACCTGAATATTAAAGTAGGAATGGCTCAGGACATTTTATTTGATTTTCAGAGTTTAAACGTGAAACTTCGTACTTTTGAGTACAAAACAAAAGCAACATAAAGCATTGCTAGGGTAAGAATTCTCTCAAACAATAACAGGATTGACATTTCATACTTTTGACAATGTTTTATATACCTCTTAACCATTAACTTCTTCAGCTAACATTTGTAGTTTAATGGAAAAGGGCTCAGAATAAATTAAAATTCATGTCATCCTTGAGGAACCCATCCAGGCTGATTCCTGACCAGATGTTGAAGCAGGTGATACATTTTGACTTAGAGGAGGTACAACTCTTTTCCATGCTTCCTCTGGATGATGTAGGTCCTCACACTATCTCCAAAGATGAGTCCACCCAGCAGACTCATTCAGCTCATTTCAGCTATGTGTATCCAGAATCTAGTTCTTTTAATCACAATCCATATCATAAGACACCAAATAAAGGTCAGAATATAAAGACTTGTGTTTGGCTTTGTGACAGACCAAAGCAGCATCTTTATTAATTAATATGTAGCACCAGTCTTCCATCCATCTTCCGCTTTGTCCTACTTGTGAAGGATACACCAAACCACTTGAACTCCATTTGAGGTAGAGACTGACTCCCAAGCAAGAGGAAGCAGTTTAATTTTTTTTCTTGATAAGACCTATGGCTTTATGGTCATGGTCAACAGAACCCAAGACCAAGACGAGACCCAGAAATTTCCAAACTAAGTCCTTTCCTATCCACTCTAGTGCTCTGGTCCTTTTCATGAAAATTATAAACAGAACTGAGGACAAGCAGCAGGCTTGACAGAGTCCAACCCCACAAATTGCCTGCTTTAAATATATGTAGCAATGTGGTTTAAGTTTATTATTCAGGTTCTTCTCTGTACTAGTCTATATCTAAATACCAAGTCATCTCCACCCAAACCCAGTATTGCCATAAGAGGTTACTTGGTGGCTGACAATGATCACTCTGATCAATAAAAGCACCCGTCTCATCCTTTAAGAGTGGGAAGGTCTTCATCACGCTTTAGATTTGTATTGTGCCATACACATCCCCCACTGTTGCCACGCATGTCCAGCCAACGCAAACATTCGCATGCGTGGCAGTACTGTACTTAGGGACAGACACGGTAAATGCATCAGTGGTGAACAGCAAATTTTGAGATATCACAAGCATACACAAACACATAATCACATGCACGCTCTGTCAAGGCAGCTTTCATTTCTCAAGCTTGCCACCTCGGGGTTCATATCAAGGCTTTGTCTGCTCTCTCTTTGTGTCGTGTGCTTGCTCTCACTCACACAGTCACAAAAAAAAGCACAGGCACACACAAACACCCACCCCTTCCCACATGCACATCACCTCCCACCCTTTCTGCTGGAGTTTTCAAACTTTGGATGGCAGCTTCCTGTCAGGGCATGAAAGCAGTGGGAAAAGTGATTTCTGAAAGGAGGAAGAGAGGCAGTGAGGAGACAGGGAGAGAAAAGATAAAGCGTGTCAACAGATGTTTGACTCAATGCTTTTTGCCTTCTAAGGGGAGAAGAGGAGTAGCTCAGTCATTACTTCTGCTCATCCTTTATCACATCTGGTGAATCCCTCCATAAATAGAAGGGCACAGCCTCATTCTGTTTAAAATTGCCCATGTAATCATGCTTTTAGCCATTTAAGCAAAACAACAACGAGAGCATCTATTGTCCTCATTCGTTTTATTCTGGTTGTGAAGCAAAAGCAAGCAGAAGCGAAAAATTGTGATGGACGATGGCGTCTAAAGCCGGCATTCAGACTACTCACATAATGCATGTGCACCTGCAGCAAGTTCACTGGTCTGTGCCTAATTTGGATTGATTGCGTTCAGTTGCACGAACATTGTTTGTGCGCCCGGCAAGGATCGGATAACTGCTTGATTTGGATTGAAAACACGGCGACACACACAGCCAGCAAAGCACAGTGGAAGCTTTGGCACGTAAACCTATAAGATTGACCGTTTGTTTTATTTGGCTCGCCTACCCCAAGCGCGCTTTGGCTCACACACTGGCAGCCACTGGGAAATGTTTGTCATTTATCAGGATGAACGAATGACAGCTAGAGCTCTAATAGTAAATCATTGGCAGCATTATTGGACCACCCTTCCCTCGCCAATATGGATTTGCGTTGGGAAACTGGAGGAGTGTGTAATAAATCAGTCAATAACAAACAGAAGAATGCAAAGGAATATTTTCACTATGCACATGGAAATCTTATGTGCTGAACCCCACAATAATGTGGGAAATAATTCCCACATTATTTACACTCTTTTATACTCATATATAAATACAAAATATATTAGATGTGCTGATAAGTTGCATGCTGATGTTGCCTTGAGATCTCTTTGTGAGGTCTTATTTCTACTTTTTCAAATGCTCTGTTGTCTTGATATTAAATCCTCAGAACAGCATATCCCTTACCATGAGTTCCACAAAACAACATACATTAAAAGCCCAAATGTATATTCTGCACGGTGACTTGCAAAAGTAGTCATATCCCTTAATTATTATGATTTTGTTTTACATTTTGTCATGTTAGAACCGTAGTTAATAAGGCGTTGCGGTGTATTCTGTCAGTGACTTCAAGATGCTGGTGTGGTGATGCTTCAGAAATAAGCAAAAGCAAGCAGAAGCGAAAAATTGTGATGGACGATGGCGTCTAAAGCCAGCATTCAGACCAAATTATGAGGAGATCTTGGCCCCGTCATAGAAGTCCCTTCAATCTCTGGTCAGCGTCTCTTTTGTAGGGGTCAGCTAAGTACATATTTTCAACATAAACATACAGTATTTTGACATTCGCATGTTCCATGTTAACATCTTGTCTGGGTGTTATCACATTCACATGTTACACATTGTCTCCTTGTGCCGAATCTTCTGGGAGTATGTAGATTTTGTTTTCCAAAGTCAGTGTCTTTTGACCTTTGACTTGTTTTTCCCAAGCACTGCAGAAAGTCCTTCTGTGTGTTCTGAAACTGCTGTGTCTTATTGGAATATTCTGAAGACTATGTGCATAGTGAAGTGGAAGAAAAAGTATGCTTTGCAGTTGTTGGAAATACAAATCTGATTTAGTGTGGTGCACATGTCCTCACTCAATGCAGATTGAATGAATAGCCTCTGTGAACATCAATTTTCCTGTCTCACCAGAGATTTTTAATTGGATTTATGTGTGGACTTTGACGTTGTTTCTCTAATTAATTAATTTAGTTGGATCTAAATCAGTCCACAGTGGCTCTGTCTTTGTAAGGGTCATCGTCCTGGTGTTCAGTGAACTTTTGCTCTGTTGTTTGAAACCTCAAAGAAGTTTTCCTTTCAGGATTTATGTATTTCCCTTCTTCCACTTTCTTATCAGTTGGGAAAATAAAGATCCCCCCACTTCATGATGCTGTCACCACCATGTTTCACTGTCAGGATATTTTGTTTGGGGTGATGTGGATCGGTAGTTTACTTCCTCACCGAGATGAGAAAAGCAACCTATGACCTATGAATAATTTTATCTTGATGTTCATTTTTTCTACTTTAACATATATCAAGCAATTTATGAATAATCCCCTAATACAGACCTCATGCAGCATTTACCAAAGCATCTGATACAATTTATTCACTATTTTATTACCTTCTGATTATAATCTAATACCTTAAACTTGTATGCTTGATGTTTTGTTCATTCAGTTTTCTCAGTTTCTTCCCCATGAAATTGGATCTAAAATCCATTTTAATTTCTCATTCTGTCTAAATCTGTTAGAAGACATGAGGAGCTTGTGCTTAGCTAGTCTTGATTAACCCATTCTATCAACCCTAAATGCATTTTAGCAACGTTTTGACATGTCTTTATGTGGACACAAATCTTTCTTTCACTTTAAAAAAGAAAATTCACCTTGCTTAGATAGTAGACTACATTATGTTTTCGATGTCTGTTGAACAGAACCCACAGGATATTTTGATAGCAAACAACATCAAAGCAAGAATGAGAAATAGCAGGTGACCACCAGCACCACAACTGAATATTTTCCTTGTAGTTTAGATACAGTTTGTAGATTTAAGCTTGCTTTTTCTTTCAACACCACTGAATAGAGTTGTAACTATTAAGTATCCTTAGCTTTTGATACGCTATGAAGCAAATTCCGATCCAATTTATGGGCTACAGTCTCCGCTCACTTCTCTCTTGCTCATTTGCCGACCTGTCAGTCGTCCTTCCAACCAATTAATTTATAGCGTTACATCTGAACTTTCCCGTGGCCCAAACTCTGCAGTCTTTTAGCACGATGCTACAGCTAAACGCTTCCGCTTATTCATGCTGTAAACCTATTGAATTAGCATCGGCAATAGCTTGTCACTGCATTGGTGAGGATTTACAAAACAGAGCAGTCATGCTGGCTTAAAGACACAAAGACACGCTCAGTATTCATACGCTTGGTTAGAGCCAACGCTGTTAAAACAGATTAAACTGATGGGGCCTCTGCTTCACTGTAATCCACTCGCAGCAACTCTCTGAAGATGATTTTTGACACACAGCGCAGTGTCCTCTTCTTCATCATAAAAGAGGAGATGCTGTGAGAGGGAGAGAAGTTCAGAGGAGGCATGAGTTGCAGAAGGGTAACAGCGAGGGAGGGAAGAAAGGAAAGGTTAAAGAGGGTATAGAGATAAGAAACTCAAACAGATAAGATAACATTCCCTTAAGAAGGTGTTTGATTAAGCAGGAATGAAAGGAAATCTTTTATTCTCTCCTGAAATTAAAAATGAGTTGCCATAAAATTATATTTCAGAGTAGCCGCACCCAGAGACTGGGCAGTAGGCTCCCACTGGCCTGTCTTAGATTAACAAGCTAGAACAACATGATCACAGACAGATGAAACAAATGCCACCTGATAGTGGGTGGGAAACATTAGGAGGTTATTTTTTCTAAAATTGAGATCCAGAGCATCCGTAAAACTGCAGCTTTTGTGGTGTGTCTGCAGTGATTGGTATCTGTTAAGAATGGTCAAAGGAAAGCAGGACGACAATGAAGGCTGGCCAGTGGAGTCCAATTCGTACTGTAGCTCAAAATGTATTAGAAGTTAATACATTCATAGTAAATAAAATGTAATATTATAGAAGAGTTTATCTCAGTTACCAAATGGGATTTTATGTAGATTAATTACATGAAAACAGCTTTTATTTTTATTAATAATGATGTGTTATTACTAATGAATGACATTCCTGATAATTACTTTGATGTGAGGTAAGATCGTACCTGTACAAATGAGTGGATGTATTCCTAAGAGTGCAAAAATAATCATTGTTTGTTTAAAATTGGACTTTTTGTCTCATGATGCGAGATATTTGTGACTGTAAAATCCATTCACTTATGTTTTACTTTGTGAAAATGAGTTTTGCATGTTTATTTTCATCACCTGCTATTTAAAAATGGTCTAATGAAATGTTTCTCACACAGACCATATGGTTGTGTACGAAAAATCTGCCCAACTGGCCAGTATGTGATCCATAACAAATGGCTGGGCCAATATGGCTATACTGCAGAGTCTGTATAATGCTTTTCTGGAGGCAAAATATGGTTTTGACACCCATATGTCACTTATTAATGGAAATACCTTAAAGTGTCTGGCTGTGGGAGTAACAAGCAATTTCAGTGAAATGCTTGGTATTTTTACCCACTGCTGGACAGAAATCCGAGTTACTAAATTAGACACAAGCATAGAAAATACAGTGGAAAAAATATTTTAACAAGAGTTTGAATGAGAAGCAACAAACTTATTAAAACCTTGCAAGTTGACAACAGAAAATCAGAGTCAAAAGAGTCTGTCAAGTCTGCTCTACCTGACATTTGCTTTTGTATAGAAGGTTCTGGTCAGGTGGTCATTCGTGACAGCAAGTTGTCACTTTTTGAGGGAAGCTAGGCATGAAAACTATTGGTGAGGATCAAATTATAACATTCTTCTTTACAGAAAACCAAATTTGTCAAAAAGATCACTTACCCCACAGAAATAAGATATAGAGCTGCAGATACAATATGTATTTTGATTCTAGTAATATTTTTGCAATTTGTTCCAAGTAATTTTGAATTAGAGTAAAATGACCAAAGAAAGATTGTTTCACTGCTTATGATGTCACCGGTCATGTATTCTCTGTTTTATTCACAAAAAGAGAATATATGGGAAAATAATTAACCCTCTCAAGAGCAGATGAACAATTTACATTAATTCAAGAGCACATTAACAACTCATCCAGAAAGTCATAAAAGATTAGATTTGCCCCAGTTAAGGTCAAATCTGTCTCAAGGTTCAGGCGGATTCACAAAAAGAGATGGGACAAAATTTGCAATCACTCTCATCATTCCAAAGTCAACGCCTGAGCAAAAAGAAAACACAGTGCCATCTCACATGGCAAAAATCATCTTGATGATGCTTTTGGAAAAATAGTATCTGCATTTATTTTAAAAAAAGAGTTGTATTTCCGGTTGCATCCAGAATAAAGTTAATAGCATTTTTTAAAAAAAGAACATCATATCAATTACCAAACATGATAGTGGGAGAGTGATCGTCTGCAGCTTATTTGCTGGACTGCTTTAACTGATGAAATCCTGACTTTTTCATGACAAAATATGAAAGTAAATGTATAATATAAGGCTCACTCTAAGCTTAAAGTACAATTTGGTTATGCAGCTGGACAATGATTCAACAGCATCATAGAAAATCCACTTCTGACTGTTCATTTTCAAAGGGCCTAGTGAAAGCCTAGACTTGGATCTGGTTTCAAAGCTGTGGTCTGCCTTTAAACAGTTACTTGGTGATAGGAAAACCTCTTATGTGGTTCCAAAAAAAATCAAAAATAAAAACTTGGCCAAAATTTCTTCGGAGTGTCTTCAGACTGATGTAAGAGATATAAAAAACTTACTGGCAGTTATTGCAAATGCTTCATTCCCCTTGCTGCTGCCAATGATGGGATAGTTAGTTACTAGGTTTAGAGGTTGTCTGGTATATTAAAAATTGTTTTGATTATCAAAACATTTAAGTTAAATTAAGAACTAAACAAAATTGAACCAAAATGTTTTCACACCTCTGTTTTCATTAGTTGAGGAGTGCTAGAGTCCAGTCCTGGAGATGTGTTCTGCAACTTTTAGATGCATTGTCTCTTCTACATACCTTGATCAAATCTCAAGGACTGGAATTGGGCACCCCTGCCTTAGTTGATAGGATGGTGCACAGATATAGTTCTATGTAAATAAATTGTGATGACAGTATTCAATTTGCTGCGACAGACTGGCGACCTGTCCAGGGTGAACCCCGCCTCTCGCCCGGAACGTAGCTGGAGATGGGCACCGGCAACCCTCTCGACCCCTTTAGGGACAAGGGTGAACAGAAAATGGATGGATGGATGGATGGATATTCAATTTGTTTTGTTGTACTGTGAGAACCTGAAGCTCATATATATTTTATATATGAACTTAAAACAACTGTGAAAACTGCCTGAATGATTTAGAGTTAGGATGAAATAAAAGGCAGCCATTATTTTTTTCAGCTCTCCCGTAAAGTTTATTATAGTATGTTTACAATGTGCATAACGTTCCAGTGTAATTTTGGATGGACAAGTTTAAACATAATAAAGGTTCTAAACTATACATATTAAAATTTGCTCAGCAAGGTAAATATGCAGAGCAGAGATTATGATCTTATCCTTTATGTGAAAGGCACATTTATCACATTTAGAGGGCAATTTTATGGCACTGTCAAAAAGCCAACTCCACTATTCAGTGTTTGCTTCTGCATCAGTGGCTACTCTTTGAGTGCATTTTATTTTATCATTGATTATATACTGGTCTCCCTAAAACAGCAACTTGCTGTTTTGATCACCCAGCTATTAAACTGGTTAGACTGGGTTGTGTGCTTGTTTGCCACGTGAACAAGCTTTAATTACGTTAAAAAATAATATCCTAAAGTGACTCTAATTTCATTAACCAATGTCTGCGTTCTAAAAGAGCCTATGGAACATCATGTTTCTTCTGACACACACATAAAAAAAATAGATAAAACCACCTTAGGGAGAGTACCAATCCTCAGGGATGCGCTCACGTTTTCTCATTATATGCTGGATGTTTTCAGTCCAGGCACCCAGAAATGTGTGCTCTTTTGTAAATCACGCATGTGTATTCACAGCTGATAACACTGTGTCACCTTCACTGTGCTCTGATAGTGTGAGATTAAATTAAGCAGGACTAATGCTGAATAAATTAAGTGAATGAGAGATTCATGATATTTTAAGGCATGAATTTACCCAAGTCATCAGGTTCCACTCAAAGGCTTCAGGTACAACCTGGCAATTTATTTGTTTTATAAACAAATGAATAAAGCTGCATAGAGACAACACATTACTCATTCTCTTGTTACTGAAAAACAAGTTTGCTGGTAAATCATAACACCTAGTGTAAAGTCAGTCTTTATAATACTAGATTTTTGATTAACATAAAATAGTTTAAATACAAGTTACCATGAGCTGCACATCAGCAAGGCTGTTCTTTGTTGTCTTGCAGCACAAAAGTTCTGTACACTTTGCACAAAAGTACACTTTGCTAAAATCATGCGACAGTACCAATTCTCATTCATACAGTGACATTAAAACAATGCACAGTTGGTCCTGAAGGGCCCAAAGTGTATCAATAAGGTCTTCAGCAGTTGTCTTCACCTTGTACAGATGCTTAAGGTAAAGAGCAATTTTAACAGGTGTGCCTAATAAAGTGGCCCGTGTATATGTTAAGTTATTTGATGGTTATCAACCCATGCCCATTTGTTGTACCAGTTTTCTGGAGTAGTTTAATTTCAGTCATTGTCGAGCTAATGTAGCAAACATTAAACATTTTGGAAGGTGGGTCCGACTTATTCAGAGGAAGTCCAAACGTATACCTCAACTCCAGAATGGTTTACATAATTATAAGATTAATAGTTAAACAAATAAATATTTTATTTGGATCCCTGATGGTTTCTTCCACTTTAAGACGTTCACACACATTGTGATGAATGTCTCTATGTGTTTGAGGTAGAGGGGATAAAGGGAAGAGAAAACATAGTTTTGGATGGTAATTTAGCACTACTGTTCTCACTACAGCTAAGATTGGGTTTGATACCTTTACCAAGCTGTATAGTTTTGCTTTCCAATTAGCACACATAGTTTGCATCATAGTTGAGTTGCAAAAATAAACAGATAAACAGAAAAGAGTTACAAGAAACACTGAGATCCCAGATTTTTATTGACGGCCCTTTTTTCTTTACCGTAAAATGCATATTTCAGCACATTTCATTTTTCTTTGAGATCATTAAAATGGTTTCCATCCCTTAAGCCTCGTATATGAGAGTTTTGATCTCTTAAGAAAGCAATGAGTCAGAAGTAAAAACCCATTATTTTACAATTTCCTTTTAATTTTTTTGCATTCAGACTAGTTGTATGAAAACACTGTAAGACAGCGCTGTGTGCCTCAAACCATCATTGTTATGATTTTGCTGTTGTTGTACATCCATCCTCTTCCTGCATCTGTCTCAGACTGTCGCAGTGGATGTGCGTGGGAGGGGGAAGCGAGTTTTTTGTGGCATCATTGCAGGCCTTAGCTCATAGTGCAGCTAAATGGGTGACTGTATAGCTGCTACCTCAATTAAGGGTGCTAATGTGCCATAGCGTGTATGTTGCGAAGGTGTGAATGTGTTCATGTGTCAGTGCTGAGACATCATTTGGAGCCTTCTGCGTATTCGGTCTTCAACACTAAGTGTCACACACTTTCATCAGTTGTCATTATTAAACACAGAACAGAAGAATGTTTTTTAAATGAGAATCACTGAAAAGAAGAATAACTTATTACCCTCATTTTAACTTGCTGTCTTTACCATGAATTCATATTAAAAAAAACACATGACAGAAGATTCACGCACAGGAGCGTACTCCTTTCAAGATTTTATGCAGAGCTGTCTTCGACTTAATTGTAGTTGCTTGTAATAGCTGCGGGGTCTCCCGAAGAGGTTTGTCAAGGGAAATAAAGCACAACAGAGGAAGAATAAACTTCCTGCCTCCAAAGGAAACAGCTGTTGTCATGGCAAAGCTAATTAAAAATACCAGTTTGAAAAAGACAAAACACTAGCCCGGGTTGAGAGGCTGCATTTATTAGCACAAACAGCACTCATGAGATAATAAATGGATACACAGTTTTACTAGACAGAGCTTTGTAGACAGTTAATGTATCAGTGTGTTACTATGTGAGGAGGGTGACTTTCTCAGTTTTACCATGTTCTTCCACTTCAGCATCTCTTCAGAGGACTATCTTTGAAACACTAAGAAGTGCAGGCCACTAAATCACTGCTGTCCTATTTTCTTAGCTTGTAATGAATAGCCTTTAATATCATTACCCTATAAAAGCCCACTCTCCTGTCAATTCTTAATGCTGCGGAGCTGCATGCACAGAAAGAAGTCACACCCAAACATGTTGCCTGCTGTATATTTATAGCATTATCATTTGAGATGCTTAAAATCTTAACATTTATGCAGAATTATTCTATTTACGGTGTCTTGCAAATGTTTTCATAGCCCTTGGACTTTTGAAAATTGGCTGTGTTGCAACTGACCTATCATTTTAATTGTATTACATTCGATAATCCAACACAAAGTAGTGTGTAATTGTGCAGTGGAAGGAAAATGATACACGAGCTCCAAAATTTCATACAAATATACAGCAGAAAACTGTGGCACCCATACACATTTATTTAATCAATGCCTCTAAATGAAATTATATGCAGCAAATTGTATTCAAGTAATGTAATTCTTTTAAAGAGTTCACTTTTGTATAATTTATTTTCAATCATTTGAAGTGAGAATTGACAATACTGGTAATCTGGTATTTGATTACCAAATTATGTCCAGCTTGATTGATCTTGAGCTATTTTGCAAAGAATTGGTAAGAAAAATAATCCATTTCTAAATTCACATATCTAGTAAACACAAACACCAAAAGTCTTACTGCTGTAATTTCAGCCAAAGGTTGGTTTTATAATGCATATAACAAGAGGGTTGGAATAATCCCTGTTACACTTCTAGATTTTTATACAACGGAAAATAGGAAAATTTATATATAAATTTATACATTTCCATATAAATTTTCATATCTTTTACTTGCTTCTTTTATTTCCCTGTATTGATTTCTTACTTCCCTGGTTCCCCTGTTTGTCCTTCTTTGTTGCCTTGTGTCAGTCGACCATTTACTCCTCTTTCCCAGCTGCTAGTCATTTATCTCATTAAGCCTCCCTCCTTTCCTAGCTCCAGTCATTTCCCTATTGGTTAATCTCTCCCCTCCTCATCAGTCCACCTAGATCTCATCTCTCACCTGCAACCCGTTAACTAATCAGCCCAGGTCTTTTGTTCCAGCATTCAACCTCACAGTATTTAAACCCTTCTCCTGATCACACTCTTTACTGGTTCCTCTTGTCTATCCTGTTAGAGCCAATCAATCCTGCTTATCCCCCCCAGCCCTGTTGTTACTGTTTCCTGGTGATTTTGTTCTGTTCTGGCTCCCTGTGTTCTCCATGGTTTTTGTTGTAAGTTTTTTATCTTTTATTTTTATTTTTTTATTAAAACTTTCAACATGATTCATGCTCCCAGCTTTTGTCTGCATTTGAGCCTTTAATTACCACTACACATTATGAGACACACATAACTAAAAGTACAAAGCCATTGATCGGTTTTGCTTCAGAATTAGGACCTATAGGTTAGACTGTGATATAAAATCCTAATGGAATGCATTAAAGTATGTGGTCCTAAAATGATGAAATGTAAAAATAGATTGCAAGGACTATAAAATAATGCCTAGGTCTTAAGAATGATTCTAATGTGGCATACAATAATTATTGCAAAAAACAAAAATGTTTATATATTGAATGTGAGTTAAGGTAAGAAGGGGTGAATGTGTGTGTTATCACTTGTGGATATGTGTAAAAACTATGCATATGTGTAGCTCTGCACATGTCCAGCCATGATTTGGCTGCTTGCCTTATGTTGGTTTCCTTCTTTGGCTGTGAGCTAAAATGAAAGAGAAAAAGTCTGGTGTTACTATCAATACACTTAGGCTGTGCTTTCTGCCCTGTAAGTTTAATGCATGGGGTGAGTTACTGAGCCAAAATAATAAATTTATCTCACTCCCTTTGTCTTTGCACAGTTTACTTAATTAATTTTCTCCTGTTTGCATTCAAATTTGTAGATTTGGATGCACACCTAATGACATTTTTTTGCTTTATAATCTTCAACATGTTTAAGTTTGCTGTCTCTTTGGATAAACTTGAATCCATTCAGAGGGTTAGTGATTGGAGATGGGAAGCTATTTCCACTGCACAACTCTGTTGTGTGGGGTTAAATGAATCGTCAATGAATGTGCAATGACTGTTGGAACTGATTCACTCTCTGCTGTTTTACCTCCCTGTGTATGTGAGGTGAATCTGTTCAAGGGTTGTTATGCAGTGTGTCTACTTCACTTTAACACTGTTTTCGGTTACAAGTACCAGACCTAGTCATCAAAACCTGTGTGAGTTTTAGTCTTGTGAGTTGACAATTTGACGAATATTTTGCTTCTAATAAATTAACGTTTCTTGGTACGTTTAGAAGTTCTCTTGATCAACATTGTTTAAATCTTTTTGGAAGCTTATTCATCTCCCCATTTGCTTACACATATTCAAGGCTGAGTTTAGGGGTTTTAATAAGTTCAGGATTAAAACAGGACACCCTTTATCCAGCAAGACTCTCCAGCTCATTCTGGGGGAATCCAAGTTGTTCCAGGGAAATAAGGAACATGAGTCGACTCTACAGAGTTTTGTGTCTGATTGAGTCTCATTTGGACTTCTGAACCTCCAAATATTCATCCCACAGAGGCATTCTGATGAGAAGCCAATAAAACCTTAACTGGCTTCTTTCAATGGAGAATAACAATGACTCTACTCCAAGAAAACAAGAGTGCCTCACATTCTCGCTAAGGCAGAGCTGAGCCACATTATGGAGAACCTCATTTTAGTTCCTTGTATCCAGGACCCCTTTTCTTTTGGTCGTATCTAAAGCATTGGAATGCACCATGGCCCATTAAATTGAGAGATTACAGCAGGTCCAGCATTATGCAGAGGAGGTCCAAGTCAACCTGCAGCTTTACCACTATGACTTAATGCAGAATACATTAAGTTTAGAACCATGGCCTCAGAATTGGAGGACCTGACTCTTTTTGTTGATCTGGTGTTCCAAAAGTTTTTAAAACTATTCCTTAAAACTTAGCTTTTTTGTTTTTACTGGAGTACCTAGCTATTTTTAATTTGTTTCACATGCCAGCATAAGTGATAATTGTGTGTTCTATCTTCCTTAAACAAAAGAAACACTGTATAATTTTGTGACAGTGGTTGAGTTTGCGTTTACCACTTGTCCCTTAAATATATTTCTGATTCATTAAATACTTCTGTTATTGGTCATGATGCTTTAATTGTAACATTGCTGTTGTAAATTTGGCTTACGGTACTCACTATTGTGAGTTGGTTTGTGGTGCCATTATTTTACAGTTTGCGTTTATGCATGTGGACACGATTTAAAAAAAATAAAAAATTGTTCCACTGAAGTTTATTTGTAAAGGACCAATTTACCGCATGTCATCAAAAAAGAAAAAAAAAACTCACATGATTGCCAGATTTTCCAAGAGAAATTTTCTTTGACTTTCCTGTAATATTTAAATTTATTGAAATGAAGCTGAGGGTGGTTTTATACAATTTCAAAACTCTGTATTTAAATGTTTTGTTTTTCTTCATTCACTGAGATTCCTGACATCGTTGTGCCGTTTCTCTTTTGGTTTCAGATTTCAGCGGGGGTACCATGACGAGTGAGGAGTGTCCTGTGCCGCTGAGGAGTATCTCCTCAGCACGGCCGGGGCAGAGCGAGGAATACGGCTCAACACACATAGATGACATCATTGAGGAAGTAGGTCCGGGTGACGACAACGTCAGCATCGGCAGCGACTTAAGCACGCTTGTGCTGCCCTTCCCTGAGTTGGCGCCTGTGGTCTTCTTCTGCCTCAAGCAGACGACCTGTCCTCGCAACTGGTGCATTCGCATGGTCTCCAGCCCATATCCTTTCCTTTCTTCATACGCCCCGTTCAACCTTACACAAAAAATCTCCATCAGCATTTGACCTGTATCATTTATCAAGTCTGTGTAACACACCTTTCTTTGAAAATCGATTTTTGTTCCCGCTCTTTAATTTCTTTTTCCTTTAATGTATATCTTTTCTCATTCCTTTCTTTGATGTTCTGTTTCTCATATGTGTTCTTTGGTGTGCGGTATTTGGTCCATCCTGACTTTGCCCTCACAAACACATCCAATCAAAACATTCTGTTTCATCTCGGTATTTGCAATCACATCACAGCTGTCATGCCCGGATCTTCTCAAAGTAAGTGTGTTTGACATCCTTATACAAGATCAACTGCAGCAGTCAGTGTTACACTGTTTTGGAAAGTGCACATTTGGGTGCAGTTACTGTGCAGTTTTGTTTGTGGGGAGGCGTGGGCAGGTGTGTGTGTGTTTGGGCTTTTAGCTAACGGATAAGAATAGGCAGTTGTTTTTTTGCCGACGACATTAACCGTGCCAGTTGGATAATGATGACTCTCTCCACGGTAGAGGTAAAAAAAGAACACTGCAGCACCATCTATCTGTTTTAGCTTTCGACTCTAAATGCCTCGGAGCTTTGGCATGAGTCGGTTCCTCCAGCTGATCTACTGATTTATTCATTTATGTTGTAATTTTTTGCAAGAATTACAAAGAGACTTTTTTTGGATTTTATGCAATCTATAAGGATTTAGTTGTAACCTTCAAATATACTTTTGATTTTAGTAAATGTTGCCTTATTTTTTGTGAGTACGAGTACCAGGGTAATGTTTAATACAACCATAGATGTCCTTAAAGAAAAATATTACTAAATCTGTTTTGTCTATGCTATTACACAAAGACATAAGGTTTGCCAAATATTGATTCATAATTGGTGTCAGACATTATAGCTTTGCATGTGCCAGTTGCAGTTGTCTTTCTGTTTCCCTTTCAATTCTCAGCTGGCCTCAAAGACCAAGCACACAAATTAGAGCAAGCAGTGTAACAAATTTTTCTTCACATTGTTAATTCCTCTGTCACGTCAGCCCGGATCCTCATTGGTAGCTGGATACCTGTGATAGCTGAAGCAGCAAGTGTGTTAAAACACATCTTTTGTTTCCTGTCTGAGATTCAGGGATGTGTGAGGAAAATATGAGAAGGCATTAGGAAGGCAGAGTGTGATGGAAGTTGTTTGAGGCAAGGTTGTTTCTTCTGGAGCTACAGAGGCTTATAAATCTACTATACTATACATCTGCTGGAACTCACAGGAATTTAGATGAGCGTAACCTGTGCCACAGCTGGAGTGCCATCTATAGTTATTGTTACTGATTTTGAAACGACATAATCTCATACTTAAAAATTTAGAAAAAAAACAAAAAACATCTTTGAATTGAGTGAATTTATTGAATAATGACAGTCAGACATGGCCCTAACCACACTTAGTTGTTCCTTAATATTAATTCTTTGTCTAACCTCTGTACAGTTGAAGCTATACATTTTAGAAAATATACAAAGCCTTTCTTCTCACTGTTTTAGGCCAGTTAGGTCTATAAAAACTTATTTCTATTTGCTAAATCCCTAAATAAAGTTGATATTTTTAACCCTTTTTTAAACTAAGAATGTAGAGAAACATGAGATCTTCAAAATAAAGACTTTATTGCCTAAAATCACATGCTCAGCACATGTTGAAGCTCATGGCTGAGCAGCTATATCCATTAGTATTGGTCTTTGTATGCAGGGTAGCAATATTGTCAGGTCTGTCTCTTATTTCTGTGTAAAAAATACGCAGTAACATACATACTATGTATGTAGGAAATAAGTTATAAAACTTGTCACTTTGCCAGTCTCTCATCATAACAAATGCCAACAAATGCGATGACAGGTCTCTTTGTTTAAGGCCAGCAGAGTACCAACCAGAGGTCAGCCAATTGTTTATTGATGAAGAATGTAGTTCCTGTCAATGGAGCTTCTCCAGCTTGGCCTGCAGGGACTTGAAGTTGCCGATTATTTGCAAACAAAGGGCTGAGTTTGGACTTAAAGACTGCAGCTCCACCAGGTATCCAATACAATATTGGATACAATATTTATGGATAGACTAGACAGATCATTGGTTGTGCTTACATGTACCAGCAAATTTTTAATGCAAGCCTTTTTTGTTAACTTGAAATACTTTGATTATGAAACCTTGCGGCTATAATGTGATTACAGATATCCTTTATATCATTGCCATCAAATACTGTTTTGGTTGTGCTAGGTGAACTATATCCAATTGTGCGTGAAGGACAGCAATAAGTGGTTATTTCAGCATCTCTTTTGAGATCAATAATTGTGTCCACCACTCAGCAGCCGTGAGAGGCCTTCAGTCATACACACAGCAAGAAACGAACACACACAGACACACACACACATCATTGTTCTCCCACGCTTGCCTGCAGCACAGCACCTGGAGCACCTCTCTGCATCACACCCCACTCACATCCTATGCCTCCCTGGATTCTAACACTCTTTACATGTCATGCAGTGGAGATATACCCAATTATTACATGCCTCACCTTATGAATATTTGTTAAATGCTGTTGATTGTTGGTAAGTTAGTTCTGCTTTCCAGTAAATTTCTTTTCAGTGTGTCTGTTACAGAATATCTTAAAGCTTTAGTCTGTGCATTGTGTATCATATAGAAACACATGGAAGGACAAGCAAAAAAATATGTTCATCTGATTTTGTACAGAACTGCTTACAATGTCTGTGAACAATTTTTTAACATTTTGGGAAAGATGGCATGGCTTTATGAGGGGAAAACAATGCCATTTGTTTAGCTTTATTCACAGAAATAGTCAAACTTCTTCAAAGGAGACTAAAAATGTTGCAACATTCATGCATGATTTTGTTTACTAGACCACTAAATGAAAAGGAATGCTTTCCTATCAAAAGCTGTGTTGTGCTGTCTTGTTTATTTTTATAACATGTGTCTTAGTTTCAAAGAGAAGATTATTTCCCATCAATAATTTAATTTACAACTACGACTGTCACTCATACTCCGGTACGCTTGAGCTAACACCATACCTTCTTTTAGATCATCTCAACCTTTCAGCAGATACGCTTGATAAAAACAAATCAAAATTTTCCGCAGTTTTGTGTTTGTGATTTTAATCTTAGATACATATTTCTAAAAAAAAAAAGTATCATATAATTTAAATAAGCACGTCTATTGCAAATGAATTAAATTATTCATCCAAACAAACTGTGTTTTTTCAATATCCTGCACTGTGGTTGACATGACATTCCTTTTTGTTCGAATAGAGTGGTTGTATTTTTGGGAAAACTTAAGCTTGAATGTAGAAAATGATTTGCAGTGTGCTGCAGCTGAGACAGGAGAAGATCTGAGGCGTTTGGATGAGTTGTACAGAAGCAGATTGTTGATTGATGCCTGGCTCAGGGCGCTTTTTTCCCTTTCCTCTTACGAAAATCATCAAAGTTGCGTGTGCATTTCCTTCTTCCTCCCAATGTGATTTTCTTTGTTATAATTTTTTTATCATAATAATTAGCATCTTTCAATCACTCAGAGTTGCCTTGCCTATCAGGCTTTTATTTTACTTCAGTCAGTGCTTTGCTTGGAATTTCTTTTTATGCACCTTTCGTACCACCATATTGTTGCTGCTGGACACTGCCTCTTTCTGCATTGCCTCACCATTTCCTCTCCTCCTTTGATTTGCTCTTGTGGTGTTCAAGCACAGTGACCAATGTCAGTGGCCCATGATCCTCTCCCTCTCTGGAAACTTATTATCTGCTTGGTGACTGATAACTGAGGCGTTGCCATGCCTTGCTCTTGACAATCACTGGGGATGGAACTCACACCTGCGACACATCACCTATCTTCTCTGTTTTTCTTATTAATTTCATTATTTGAAGTTTCCCATCTTTTTTTGTGTGTCAACTTGGAAAAGCTGCTCTTTGGCAAAAGAGGGTACGTTAGCAATGTTTTAGTTTGCTATAACACCTAATGTTAGGTGTTTTAACTAAATAAAACCATGCTTGTAGATGCCCAAAGACTGCTTGACTTGTTTTGACAGACGTTTTATTAAAAAACATCAAAAGTCTGTCTTTATTTCACAGCGAGAGTCTTCCCTTCTCTAATCTCATGCTTGTTTTCTTGTCAGCTTTTTGGCGCTTTGTCCTACACGCTTCAATTTTGCATCACTCAAAAATTTTGTCACGTTTTCTTTTAAACAAATCTCTTTCCCTCTCGCTTAAGATTATGCCTAGTTCCACATTTTTAGTTATGCCTCCATGTTGTGCAATAACGCAAGTGTTCCACTTATTTTAATGAGTCTCTGCTTCAAAAAAAATGAGCTGTTGTCATTTTACCTCAGGGAACATCTTCTTTTAAAAAAAAGAAAAAAAGGTGTAAACATTAATGAGACAAACCTTGCTTAAAATAAATACAACTCATTAGAATACTAAAGCTTGTGCTTGAAAAATAAATCCCAGTGCTAATGTTAGCATTTGTTCTAAAACTAATTCTAATGATCTCCTTTCCCTCTTTAGTCTTCTGCGCTGCTCCTTCCTCCCTTTGCCTCGTTGCACTCCCTCAGGTTTTGCACAAACCCCATTAGTTCTCTGTGGTCTGAAAGAGATAAATGGGAAACAGTGTAGAAACGATGAAGAGCTTATAGTGACTCTAATGACAACTGTAGACTGCATGTACTCTCTGAAAGTTCAGCCACACACACACCATTCCTCCACGGCTGTCATCTGGGACCCAACATGGACTTTTTGTGCTTTGATACCTTTAAGTTCATCAAAAAAAAAATATATATATATATATATATATATATATGTATATATATAGCCTTTTAATGAATTTGAATATTTATTGCTACATCTTCACATCTCATTTTGTCACCTTAGTTCCTGTGTGTCAATATAAAACGCTGAGCACCTTTCTTCAAGAAAACTTCACCCTGAACTATTAGAGTAATATCAAAACTTATTTTCTGTTTTCCATAAATGTTTTCCATGAGTTAAAAACGACGGAGTGTGAGACTGAAAAGGGCTTAACCAGCGAGCAGTGGAGCTACTTTGTTGAATTCATGAATTCACCCACCAGTTGCACAGGCATGTTTTAATGTGTGTTATTATGGATTCTGTTTATTTCCTGCTGTTGAATTATGGATTAGAAGGAGACCGTTTTGAGCTGTAGCCATAATTGGGTTATAGGTACATTGAATGTCATGCTCTCAGAGGAGAATTTAATTCATATGGCTTTGCTGACATTACCCACCTGCTGGTTATAAATATATATATACTGTTTATAACAGCAATACTTTATCCTGCATTGCCTGTTTGTCCCAACTAAATATTATTAGGAACAGCCTGCTTTCATCTAAACCAATAATAAATGTCAGAAGGGCACAAGCAGCAATATGCATACACCAGCACAGCAACATGCTGACTGCCAAGCGAAGACCTTGGCCTTGCTCTGATTGTCTATTGTGGGCTTTGCTGAGTGATTTCAATTGTTTTTGCTTCAGCAGTACTATGTTCTCTTATGTATCTTAGGATTATCTTTGTTTTTTGTCTTTTTTATATCATCCAATAACCGTCCCTAAATTTGTTGGTATTCAGAGGGAAAAATGGATAAGTTCTTCCATCTGCTTGTCACAAAAGTTGTTGATTAGCCTTTCTTTCGAATTCATGAGCAGTTCATTTGAATTCTTCTTGGTATTCCAGACCTCGGCCCTGATTTTTTTTCTTTTCCTTTCTGCTAATATTCCTTAATCACATTACACACAGGTTTTCAGCTGCCTAAAAGCAATTCTGCTGTACAAAAAGTAATTTTATTTGCAGAGTGCATCTGCTTGAAGGGACCTGAAACTTATGAGGAGCTGAACACAGTATTGGAAATTAAAGCATTAATAAGAAACTTTCATCATCTAGCATCTCCTATAGACAGAAATGAACTGCGATCAAGGAAATGCCCTAATAGGAGACCTTTATGAGACCTTTAGGACAGATTTTTATGGCAGTCTTTTCCGATGTATACTTCATAAAAAGACAAATATTGATAATATTTTATGACAACGTCCATTTTATTTCTAATGGGTGCTAAAAGCAACAAGGTTTACAAATGTGTTTTACAAATTAACTTAAAAAAATAGGAAAAAGAACCAAATGAATTACACATAATAAAACATAAATAACAGACAGTTATTGCTAGAGTGAAGGAAAACCAAGGTACACTAAGAAAACACCACAAGATAACTGACTCTCAACAGTGTAAACATGTCTGTTAAAAGGCAAGTTTTTTTTCCACTACAGTAATTAAAAAATAAGGCAATAGATAATCTTTATTGCAACATTTATTATAATTTATTATAATTATAAAAGCAGATTTTCTCTTGGATTTAGGGAGAAGCATTGATTAGGCTGTTGCTAGTAGAAAACTGGAGGTTTTCTACTAGCAGACTGACTGGTCTATTCAAATTAAAAATTTTAAATAGACCAGTCAGTTTTTCTATTTTTTTACTAGAAATGTGAAGAGGGCTCTTATTGTTAAGCATCACGATTCCAGATCAACAAAAATGGCATCATGAGCGAAAACGCTCCAGCCTACCCAGTGTTTTGACAGATCATTTGTGGGGTTGCCTGAAGGGTGCTGTGGACAAGATACTGTATGTCCTCAGAAGGTTTTTCAATGCATAATGGGTAACTCAAAATTTTGTCTTCATTGTGCAATAAATGTATATAATGCGGTGCAATCTCTTGATACCTTTGCACAAGGAAATGGCCTTCTTCCTTTGTGATGTCTGCAAACTATGCACCCAGCTAAATAGTTAAATTGAGTGAATTACAGAAAAGCCCGACATAAATAGTTCAACATCATGCCTGGTTCAGTTCATATCAGCTTATATAGGTCACAATATTCAAAATAAACATACCACACTGGCAAGGTTTGATGCATTTATGTTTAGATAATCAGATTCAGTATATTTAATGGCAGGTGTTTACCCAAGAAACACAAATTCCTTCAAATATGCTTTGTCAAAGAACCTTTTTAAGGCTGTGCACATTTATGCAATAAGGCTATTAAAGTTTTTTTTTTTCTATTGGTTTCATTATGATCTGTGATTTAAACCTCTAGAAAATTCCCATTCAGTACTATGCTTCCACCTTATAAGCATTAGCAATTTTTCCTTTCACCTGTCATCATCACATTCTTGCAGCTTCGTTTTTCTATTTATATTAGACCCATATCCTCCTTTCTCCCTGCCAGCTCAACTCAGAAGTAATGCTTTGCTCAAACTCAAGCTCTTGAGAGAATTTAATAAGTAATTTTATGGCTCTATCATCACTAACTACAGGGTACATTTTATTCATTTGAGTGCTTTGTAGTTTGCTATTTGTCATCTATTATCCACAAAGTGCTATATAAATTGCATGAGTCATTCTGCAGTGAGTCTGTACACGACCCCACAAAAAATTTCTCTAGAACTGATCTGAAATTTATATTCTTCTGTCAACTGTCCCTGTGGTATCTAATGGTAAAACAACGTTGGGCTGGTTTCTACTCTAACAGACAAAAAAAAGTCATAAGACTTCTTGAATGTAAGTGCAAAAACTCGATGTGAAAACAAAGAATAGTATCAAGCATGCAAACTGGTTGGATGACCTATTTGGTTTTAAAGCATTGTTATGAGGAAACTAAAGAGGTTTCCATGAGTAAAATACAGAGACTTGTTGATGCCCTCGCTTGTTCGTAATGAGTATACTTTTGTGGATAGAAAATCACTACTCATTCCAATCAGTAATATGCTCTAGTGATAGGAAACTACTGTTTAAGAGAGAGGCTTTGTAAGAAAATGTATTCTTCAATATATTTCACAGTTCAGTATCCAGGTTGTCCCTATAACTGCTGAATCAACATAACTGCATCCCTATTTCTGCTCAACAGACATTTATAAGACTGCAACCAAAAAGTGATGCAATTATGAGAATACATGTCTGTCATTCAAGAAGTAAAATGTGGCAAAAGAAATAGTTACCCGAACTAGCAGTTTTGACTTTCTCTACAGTTTTCAGTTTTCATTCCCATTTTGTAAATGTTATCACAAACCCTAACAATCAAAAAGAAAGTTGTTTTTAAGGTGAATATGTATTTCATAGATTAGACTTTGTTTCTGCATAAGTTTTTCAGAAATTTTGCTGTTCTTCATTGGTGGTTATATGTCAGACACAATGACAGAATTACGGCTTATGCAGAACTGTAGGCAAACATAGAAAGTAACAGCTTGTGTAATGAATCTGAGCATCTCGTTAAAATAACGAAAGCATTTTGTAACTATGCTATTGTAATAAGACCTATTTTGACTCGCATGCGATCCACAACAAATACATTTGAACTTAAGCCTCCAAAGTTTATATACTATTAGTTTTAATATTACCAATATAATAATTACTGGAAACATACGTTAAAACAGCTTCAGATAAGCAAGACGGTAGCTATTTTTCTCTAAACATTCTTGTCTGTTTATACTCTGAAGCTAAGCTGCCAGCAGACAGAATTACTAATACATGAAATATGACAGCTCACATTCTGTCAATTGTTAAAAAAAAAAAAAAAAAAAGATGTTCTGTTCACAATTTTGGAATTATGAATAGGCATGTCTCATATTTTACATTGAACATATTTCTTTGTAAAATGTAATGTTTGACGTTTTAAGTTGTCTTTGGGTTACTCTTATATGTACCTTGTTCAACTGTTACTGTCTGAACATAAAGAGAAGGAGTTTGGATCAACAAATACAATGATCGATGAAAAAAGTAAAAAGAATAACTATTTTGACCACTTTCAGTCAAATTGGAAGTGTGTGATTGTTGTTTGTCATTTACTGATGTTTATGAATAGTCAGCGTTTTCATAGACCATCAGATTCACATAGATTTACTCCTGAATCATCCGCCCACTTGCTGCGCGGGCTCTAAGGTTTACCCTTTGGTAATGAATACTTATGAGCACATTAGACCAATAAGAGTCATTAGAATATCAAGGAGGCCAGCAGATCTCATGTGCTTTTAGTGCTTTGGAATAGAGCAGCCAGCTTTTTTTTTCAGCTTTAATGATCTAAATGTAACAAACCTATAGGATCATGACTAAGCAATCATTGCGATGACTTACCTTCTGGAACAGATTTGTGTAGTGAATATAGCCTCTTTAAATGTCTTGTGGGGCCCAGAAAGTGCCAGAAATTCAGAGTAGATTCTAGAACTGCGGTTCTCATCCATCCATCCATTTTCTGTACACTCTTGTCCCTAGTGGGGTCGGGAGGGGTTGTGGTGCTTATTGCCAGCTAACGTTCCAGTCGAGAGGCGGGGTGAACTGTGGCTCTAAAATTATGAAATACATATGTCAGCTATCACGACACAACAGAGTGGGCATCTGTTTCATAAGTGGTCTCTTTAGGGGAAACCATAGCAATGATGCATGTAACCTGCTTCACTGCATTGACCTCTGCAAAGGCGGTAAGGTGGCAGCAACCTGGACAGATAAACCTTGGGAAAGCTAGAACCTGCTAGATGAACTCTTTTAAAGACTAAACATCTATTGAGAGAATTCCAGAGCACACAAAAGTTCCCCTCTATTCTACTCACAGAGATGAGATGTAAGCTGTTGTGTTTACTTCACAATGGAAGCACTGTTGTGATTAAAGGGTACAACTTGAAAAAAACACTATGATGCAAGCCCTGTCTCTTTCTCTGATCTTTTTCCTACCAAAAGTAGAGGGGCTGCTGGCATCTTTCATAAGGACTGAAGTAGCCAATGTACGCTTTTGACCGGAAAAGTAGAAAGCAAAGATTTCATCCCTTCAAGTAGTCTGGAAATTAAGATGGAAGAAATAGGCTGAAATGGTGCCAAAACCAATGCTTGATGACCTTAATAAAATTGAGGTTGACAAGAAAAAATAAGTAGAGCATTCTTTCCTTCATCTAGAAGGTGCCATTACTGAATATATCAGATTGCACAGAGTAGAGTTAATGCTGAAATGTATCTCAAAAAAGCAGTTTGAAGTACTCAGAAAAGCAGATGTCATGCCTATTGCTGCAAGTGAATCAAGAGATTCCTCTGACACAGCCCAGCTTTGCTTATATGTTAGATTTTTTGAGGCTGTTTGTTTTTTGGAACAACTTTTTGGACATATTCTGCTTAAGACACTTAACAGATGAAGCGATTTTTCAAAATATTGTAACTTTTGTAATGAACGTGTAATTAGCCCCACATATGCAGTTTTCACATGATCCTTCAGTCCAATGGTGAGCTTACAAACACAATGGAGGCCATCATAAGTATTGTTAATTTTATTTGCTCAACTTCCACCTGTTTCAATGAGCCATTTGCAGAGCGGACAGACCTGCTGGTTCATAATGGTATCAGATGGCTCAGCAAAGAGAAAGTTCTGGACCATTACTGTGAAGTCCATCAGGAGAGTGGAAACAAATTTGGATCCCATTTATTTTTGATCCTCTTCAGACTGTAGTTAAATAATCATGTTCTTGGTCTTCATGGATACTTTTCTTAGCTGCAACTTTAGTGACTAAGGCTTACAAAATGCATTTGTAACTTTAAAATCATATTAATCCTTTTCCACCCTTTACAAAGAATTAAATGCATAAAATTGTGCACCGGACCACAGTGGATATGTCATAAAAAGGCAGTTTGAATAGTTTAATTTGGTCCGATGAAATGGGAGGTCAAGTCCAAGCTGCTATTATTCTAGGATCAAAGATCAGGTCACATCAAAGTAAGTTTTATTGCTTTGGCAGATGGAGAATTTGTTTTTTTTTTCTTTCAGCCTCTAAGATATTGGAACGAGTCATCCCTCCTCAATTAAATTGTCTGACTTGGATAGAAAATGTAAGGTTTGATGAAGTATAAGAGAAAACATCTTTGATGCACATTTGTAACTCAAAATATCATCAAAAAGTACGTTTATTCATGTAATTTAGATTAAAAAGATTGACACTTGTATTAAGATTCCTGTCATGTTTTTGATTTTTACAGCTTTTGCTAATGAAGACCCAAAATTCAGTTTCTCAGAAAATTGACTACAAATATTACTAATGATTAAATGCAATAATAAATAATAGAATCCATATTTTAACACTGAAATGTTGATTTATTGAACGATATTGCCATGTACTGCACAGGATATCAGTTTTTTTTTGTTTTTTTTTTGCATGAATTACTGCGTCAATGCGAGAAGAAGGCAATCATTCTGCCTCTGCTGAAGTGCTGAGAAAGTACAGCTTGCTTTAGCAGCAGCTTTCAGTTTGTTAGCAGCATTGAGTCAGGTACCTCATCTTTTTTTAACAGCACTTCATAAATTTTGGAATTTTGGTCAGGTCTGTTTGTTGGGCAGTCGAGCACAGTGACACCATGGTCAAAAAAAAAAGAAGAAAGAATCTAAGTTTAAGTTTCCTTACTACATCCTAGAAAATCAAATCAGCATTTTCATAAGGCTTGTCAGTTCAGGGAGGGTGGGGGTCCTCTAAAATGTCCTGGCTCTCCTCTCTTCAACTAGACAAACTTTTTTGAAAAGTTGTTTTTTTCATATTGTTCTTCGGGCATTGTGTTAGTAGCCCATGGCCTTGATATAGCTGTATGGTAACTCCAGCTGCAATACATCCACTGTGAATCTTTCCTAAACTCTCAAACAGGCTTTAGTTCTCTGTCCTCTCAAGCCTTTGGCTATTCCTGTTGTTTTTACACCTTTTTTAACAATATGTGTCCCAGCACTCAGCTTTCTATTAATATGATTGGATATAGCTCTGTGTGAAAAGCCAGTTTCTTCAGCAAAAACCTCTTGTGGCTCCCCTTGTTTTGTGGAAGGTGTCAGTGTCGCTTTCTCTCTCATCTTGAATATGCTTGATATTTTGTACTAAACTAATTATCTTTTCTGTGACACTCTAATATGAGATGGACCTGAATTCTCAACTTGTATAATATTGAGCAGCAGCATTTTTTTTTGCTAGTTTGATTTTGTTGGATCAAGGACAGAAAGACTAAAACATACTTTATGTGCATTTAGACTTCTATAACACAACACAAAGTCGGTGTGACTGTAAGTAAATTTAATGCAACAGATGACTAATAAAAAATGTAATGAGCAGAAAAGATTGAAAACAAGACAGATAGAATGGAGTAGATTGCTTTTGTAAAAGATTGGTTAGTGGGGGAAAAATAAAACTCGAAAGAAAGGTTTGTAACTTTTCTTGGAGACAGAAATTAGAATAAAAACAGAGATTATTTCCCTCGGTAAGGTGCGCAAAAAAAGTTACAGGATTCCTTGTTAGCAGTTTTCTCAAAAAGGCTGATCATTGGAAGAAGAGGGGGAGAAAGGGAGATAGTTAGTAGAGTGCCAGAGTGAACTTTTGTCCAGTGCCTGTCAGTACAGAGGATGACAGAGAACAGTTGGTGTGTGTGTGTGTGCCCCCCACAACACGTGTGGTGGGGTGTGCATGTGTGTATCCTTGCCTTTTCTTGACAGTGAAGAGGAACATGAAGTCACTAATTGCTCTGGTGACTGTAACTCAAGACCTCTTCTTTGGTGAAGGAGAGAATAGGAGTCAGAACACTGAGAACAGAAGGCAAAAAAAGATGGAAGGTCTCAGTAAAACAAAGAAGGACTCATCTTTTCTTTGTTCTTAACCTATTTTTTCCCTAAGCCAAAATACTCATTTTAATCATTTCGCAAAATTGAAAACCACATATGTTATGACTTACTAAGATCTTGAGTTATTCTATTTCTTAAGAAGATCTTGTTTTTGTCAAGATTAAAATTTCATTTGTTACACAGATTTATTATTCAGTACCATTTTAATGACACCTTGGAATGATTTTTAACAGTAACTGAAGTCATGAATGTCTCAATCTGTTTGTTAAAAGTGACTTAGGGTTTAATCATTTGGTAGGATGACTGTTCCTCTGATAAACAAGAACCCCTTTTGTTTGTGATTTCATAATGTCTATGAGAAATAAAAACAAGCTTTTCCAGGTTGAAACAATTGAAACATACTCATAAATTATCTCAATAAGTGATTTGTAATTATCTTGAGAATTTGATATATCTAATAATTTATTTTACCAAAGAAATATTGTCAAAATATTTAAGTAACCTGTTTTGGGAAAAAAAAAACATTTGCTATCTTGTAATAATGACATATTTACTACTTCTACATAACTCATTCATTATATGTAGTTATAACTACCTTAATATCTTGGAAATAAACTTTATCTTATGCTAATCATAATCATATCCAAACTGGTATTACAAAAGGCCAAGCTTTGGAGTTATTTGATAATGATTAACACATCAATAATTCAAGAAGGCAAGATTTTTATTCCATGTTGTCAAACTCCAGTGTGTCCTGCAATTTAGAGATTTGTTCCTTGTCCAATACACCTAAGTCAAATGGCCAAATTGCCACTTCACTTAAGCATGCAGTGATCTTCTGTGGAGTCTAGCTATCAACTGTGGGGTATTTTTTTTTCTCCAAAGGGGATGATTGCTTATACATGCCAGAGCATATTTACCCTACAAAAGGGATATTTTAATCCACCATATTAGGATTATTTGCAGAATCCTAATATGGTGGACCTTATTGTGTAGGATTAGGGGTCAGGTTGAGGACTAAGGTGTGAAATTAGTTTAGATTGGGATTAGGTGTAGACTGGTAATGATTAGGTTTAGGCTTAGGGTCATGAAATGAATGAAAGTCAATGCAAAGTCCCTGTGAAGACATGAAGACACACTATGTGTGTGTGATTATATGTGTAGAAATATATTTGTTTGTGTTATGTGAGTAATTTTGCGACCTGGAGGTGCATAGTTGTTAGAGGCTCAAGAATGGTTGGTAGCCTGGAATACACAGATATACCGAAAGGCTGCAGAAATTGCAGGCAGACAGATACAAGGCCTCACCTCAGGGCAGCCATATGCCCCACACAGAGGTAGATCACCAGTGAAGCACAGGAGAAACATCCCCCAGGCCAAAGAAGCACAGAGTTAGACACAGGGTACCCAGCTGCCTCGACGGAGCCTCAATTATCTCTCGTCATTCAGCCCAGGATCCAGTTTCCCTCATAACTTAGGGCACGGACAAACCTCTATCTGCAATAAAACCCCAGCACCAAGCAGGAGAGACCTCCTCCAAGCCCCTTAGTAGAAACCAGCCGCATTGCAGTAGCTGCAAGGACCAATGTAGGGAGGGCACATTACCATCTGGTTTCCTGGTGCGCTTGGCCCTGGAAGGGTTTGATGGGAGAGATGCCCACCAAAGCCCAGCGTAACCCCTGCGGCCCACAGCTTGCCCGACAACATCCCCGAGATACATAGCTCATCATTACTGGACGTGGGCCAAGCACCCGTTCAAACAACACCACAACAGGGAAGCGGCACCCTGCTGACCCTCCTATGATGCCGCCGGAGACCCCCAGGTCATCCCCACATCACCATTCTCCCTTGAACCAGGACAGACGACATGTATGTCCACACCGTGTTCCAAATTATTATGCAAATTGGATTTAAGTGTTATAAAGATTACATTTTTTGTTGTGCTATTAAATTTATAGATGGTATTGTGTCAGGGCTCTTTGAATCATTAACTTGAAAACTTGTTTTAATGAAAAGTCAAGCTTTGTAATCATTAAATAAATACATCTCCGTACAGTAAGGATTATTATTCAAGATAATTGCATACACATTTACTATGAAAAGTAGGCCTTGTAATGATTAAGCTTTATGCTAAATACCTTAGTAACATGAGAATTTAAGTTATATAATCATAATGATAACAATATAAACCTGTTATCATTCATAAAACTACTTTTCTTTTTAAAGAGTATAACCAATATACTGCTAACTGTGACACAATATTCTTCATTATTATAGTAAAATCAATGCATGGGGAATTTGTTTTTAACCATGTCCTCCTGTTTGAATAAATTAAAAAAACATTTTCTGGACAAATAGAAAATGATGCTGTAACAGACAGAATATATTAACAGCTTATCGAGCCTTTCGCTTTAGTGGGGCTGTATTATATTTAGACACAAATGCATGTAGTGCTGAACAAATATGTTTTGCTGAGATGTTCTGTTTGTACATTTGTCCTCAATTAAAATAAACAAAGCAGGATGATAGTGCTTTTAATTAAAATGATTTAGATATTAGGTTGTGTAGTCCTGTAATGTTTATTTGCATAATTGGGCTTGTCTTTTAACTCCTCAACAGCTTTAGGCTGTATAACCATATTTTGTGAATAGATAAAAAAGAGAACATTTTTCAGCATCAAAATAGGCTGCAGTAGTCTGTTGTGAGGTTTTGTAAATGCGGTAATTTAATGCAATGAATATGTAAATCCATTTTTCAACTCCTTTCTTAGCATGATAACAAAATATATTTTTAAATACTTTGCTGTTCTACATTGATGATGACAAATGTGTGTTGGGATACGTAGCACAGTTGCAGAAACACAAATTACAGTTCAGCTCTCTTTCATTACTGATACTCCATCTTTTTTTTTCGCTTTCCAGGTGTGTGTGTGTGTTTCATAGAGAGTTCTGGTGGATGTGGGATGCAATGTACAGAAATGTTAGATTAGCAGTGCAGATTTGCTTCACGGTTTAGGGATTTTAACTGCACACCCTGACCTGGTAGACACACGACGCAACCGCGACTCGCACCTCACAAGCTCACCTCCTACATTTCCCTAAGTGCTGCTCAGTGACCCTTGCTCTCGCCTGGATTTATTCCCATGTCTCCCAGTCAGCTCTGAATGGAAATCCAGACAAAAGCAGGGCTGACAGTGAGCAAGAATAAAGATAGACACCCTGTGGTTAGATGGAATATCACAGAAAGAGGGGGGAAATAAAAACCAACATAAACAGTGAGGTAAGAAAGAGAGAGAAAGATAAAAGGGATGAGTAGCCACTAGGGGACTTGACAAAATGATGCTGCTATGTCACTGTCTTTCACACAAACACAAACAGCTCTACTTCCCTGGCTCCTCACTCGCTCATATATACACATAATCCGTGCTGTCAGATATAAGTTACATATATATGAATCATACTCAGCCCAAATCCTTTTCCCAGCCGCAGTGGTGGTATGAGTTGATGTGTGGGTGGCATCTGTCAGGTCGGATGCTAAAACCCTTCCTCTGGCCACTGATAAAAGCTCAGACCCAGTGTGTGTGTGACCACCCAGATGTTTGTACATTAGCTGACTGCTGCTATCTGCAGCTCAAATGAGCCTTGGAGCTTAGGTCATTAAAGAACAGCTTTAAACTTACTTGCACACACATACATAAATTCACACAGCTTTTGATGTTCTCCCCAAGCAGCTGAGTTGGTAAGTTTCTTTTAAATCTCTGCAGACTCTGGTGTAACAGAATCGGTGCCTTCGTCACTGGAAGACCAGCAACAAGTGTTGGTTTTATTAGCAAGGCTTTACAGGAAAGAAAGCAAGTAGGTGAAAGGGAAAAAATATGACTAAATAAATAAATTAATAGAGGAACTTAGAGTCTCTGCCATCTTATGTCTTATGCCTTTCTATGAGTTTGGTGAGGGATTCTATTTTGTCTCAAAGACTTTGATGTTTTCTTGTTGTTTTGAACTCGGATGTCAAATTAGAAAAAAAATGTGTCCTTAACGCTCAAAAAAAAATTCTAAATAATTTCCATTGCCTCTGCAAATGATCCCAAATATCTATGAATACATATATGCAATCCAGTCAATCCAATTTGGTTAGAAGTTCCATTTTGTCCCCTCAATCTTCTGTTTTTTTTAAAAGGAACACCAGGCAGATTTCCTCTTCTAACTCACATGTATAGGCTTACTTGTCTTGGATGGTCCTTTTATCTGTGTGCAGAGAAAGTTGCTAGTAGAGCCCCACAAAGTTACTAGCAGACATCCAAAAACCTGGAAAAATGTGCCACTTAGAATCCTCTAAACTAAGGCTAATAATTGTGTATCATGTAAATAATGTGGCTTTCTAACTGTGAATTTGATTACACACAAACACCAAACACAAATAAAAAAGTCGTCCAAAGCAGAATCCTTAAAAATATGGAGGGTTTAATATTTGTAATAGTCGCATTGACAGTAGGTGGCATTTACTTCACTAATTGTCTTTTATATTTATAAGTACATTTTCCTATTTTTCTGGGCTCTTTCAAAACCCTACAGTGACTCCCACACACAAACTTGCATTGAAATGAAGCATTTGTTTTTGTGGACAGAAACGAAGTGACTCCACAGAGTTCTAGAATAATAGCTGTTATGGATAGGTCAATCTTTGTGGTGCCTGGGCGCTCTCAATTTTCCCAAAACATCAGTAATGCCAGACGAGAAGAAAATATATATATTCCCTTGTTTATGTGTTCTGAATTGCTTTACACAGCAGTGCTTGTTGTGAACATATGGGACCAATCTAAAAAAGAATAGAAATGCCTTCCCTGACTATTTTTAACCCTGGTTTCCATTACTTATATATGTATAACTTGCTGTGAAGGTACATGTTAAATGGATGACTATATATTTTCAGTAAAAAATATGTCATCAGTTGCAATGTACAAATGATAAGATGAGAAGTTTTACATTAAACATGTTTGATTTAAAGCAGATAAGTAAAGCTTATTTATTACATAAATTAGTACATTATTAATATATTCTGTTTTAGATAAATTACTTTTATATTGATTCCCAATTAGCTTTTTAGGAGATTTTCTTTTTTTAAAAGCAAACACAAATACCAGCTGCAGACATGTGACATGCGTGGACATTTTGTTTGTCCCTTAACTAAAACCACATTGAAATAAGATGATTCATCAGAACTCACCAAGCAACCTGCTGTCTTCAGGTAAAACCCAGTGCACCATTTCTCTCACAAATGAGACCTGACAGCACAGTTCTGTACAATTTAGTATGTTGGCAGAGAAGAGAAAGCGGGGAACAGAGGGGGCAGGGGGTTTTGGGTGAGAAAGAGAATGCATGTGTCCTTTTGGCCCGTCCTTTTGGACGTTTTCCCAGTCAAATGAGTGTGAGAGAGAGTGCAAAGGCAACCGGGGCCCTTGCAGAGCTGAGCTCTGTTTAAACAATCTTATCACAATACATTTGTTTCACTCCATCTGTTTCATTTACGCATTTGTTCTCACTGTCCTCATCTCCCGCCCTCTTTGACGATGTCTTTCTTTTCACATATTACAATTAAGCAAAGAAATCAAAACAGGCACATTACAACTGTGCTTACATTTGTCTGGTGCTGCTGTTAACTAAAACTTCACATATGGATCTAAGATCTATTTTACCGGAGATCATCATATAATCTCAAAAACATTCACACACAACTGTTAAATGCTATATAGTATGATCCTTGGTCTTATTACAATACCACACAAGCACAGGCACTAAATTACTACCTCAACACCCTTCAGTTCATGGCCACCAGCCATTTTGTGGCTCAATAAGTTATTGATTAGAAAATGCCTACAGTACTGCAGGTCCTTGTACATTCTCAAGGACATTATCCATTTCTTACCATCTGTGAAATTGACCAAAAAAACAGATTCTAGTGGGTTTCCTAGGTCTTTGTTCAAAAGCATGAGGAACATCCTGTGACCTAAATTTGAAGTAAAATCAATGTTAATCTTTAATTCTGCGCATATTTTTAATCAACTAATTCATCTTTTATTGGTATCCGGTCTACCTCATAAAGAAAAGTAATACATTAGCTCTCAGCTCATCCAGTGGTGAACCACAGTGTATTTGAACTCCCTAAATGAAGTGTAAAAAGCATCCAGGTGGGTTGTTTGAGTTCCTCTGCAAGTTCAATTGAGCATTCAGGGGATGTTGTTTTTCTATGGACAGTGGCGAACGTTGGTGGTGGTGTCCAGTGCTCACTTATATATTCTGTATTTCCGAGGACGTTTTTAAATTTATTCATTTGCACTAACTGCAATATTTTTAGGGATATGTTAGAAGAGTTTTTTCAGCAGAGTTCCCTTCTCTTTTGTGTAGACCGGACACTCCTCAGATATTTTTGTCCATATTGATATGATTAACTTCCATAGATGCTGCAGATTTGCTGCTCATCCATCATGAGATTTCGAAGGTGTTTGATTGGAGTAAGATTTTCTCATTGTTGAAGTCATTGGAGTACAGTGAACTCATTGTCATGTTTACGAAACAACTATGTGACGAGAGCTTCATCACATGGTGCAGTATGCTACCAGAAGTAGCTATTAGAAGAAGGGTAAACTGTAGGCATAAAGACATTTGCATACTTTGATTGTTTATCAATATTGGGTAGGCTAACGTATTCCAAGAAAATATCCTCCATACTATTGCACCATACCAGCTGATTGTTGCAGCTGAAATCGAAACTGAAACCAGGCAACATTTTTCCAATTTATCATTTTCCAAATTTGGTGAGGTTGAGCGTATTATAGCCTCACTTTCCCATCCTTAGCTGACTCAGCGTAACCGTCTGCTTCTGTAGCTCTTCTATTTTATCGTTCAGTGATAGTAATCTGTATAACTTAGATATTACAGTAAAGTATTTACATTAGTGTTACCTTTCCATCATTGTAAGCATGTCTATGCATTCTCCAGTGGTCTCCTGCACCGGTCAGACATTTTCATTCACACAACAACCTCTTATTGGAACCTTTCTGTTAGATATTGAAGACCCAACAAGACTGTCAGTTTCTGCAGTAATTACTCATCTGAAAGTAATAATATTAAAACTCTTTTGTTATTTTAGTCACTGTTACCAAGTTAAATGTTTTATGCCAGAATTCATTATTTAATATAAGGTAAATTATGCACAAATGCACCACTTGCACATTGTCTGTGCTCTCAGTGGGTTAGGTAAGTTTGCTCTTCTACATTAAACAATAATTTGGCACTGTTGGATTTATGCTCCAGGTTGTTCTTGTTGTTGTTTGCTTTTTCTAAAGCCTAAATCCTTCTCCTTGAACTAAATTTTTAAGCATTAAGTAACAAATTACAGTGAGAAATGCTTTAAGGGTTTCTGATTTTAATATTTCTACATTGGCACATTTAGTTATTTTAAAGCATCCCAGGAGTAAGTGAAATATTCAACAAGTTTTGCTTGAGGTAATATGTTCTTTTACTGTATTGCCTAAATGGGTGCCCTTCATTTTGGAAGCAGTCTTCTCGGATTTAATATTCTGACTTTCAGTTTTTAGATTTATCCCATTCTGTTTGCTGCTCATGTAACATCCTTAAAGCATTTAAAAATTGCTTTGAACATTTGTTTAATTTCTGTTTATGTGAAACAACCAATAACTGAGACTGATGCATTCAGATAGCTGTTACTTTGTCATCATGAAAGGAAAACAACAAAACAAATTCACCTCATCTTTATGTCATAAAACTATCACTGATTAGTTAGATAAGCTAATATAAACATGGGGGTGAGTTCTCATTTCTTCACATTGAAATAGTCTCAAATATTGATATATTGATTGATTTGATAGAATGGCAAATAATAAATAAATAGTCCAACTAACATTTTATATCCCTGCATTTTTTTTATGTATGAGTCTCGATAACAGTAAAGAAACATCTGAAAATACATAAAACCTCAAACACAATAAGTTCAGTTGAAGAAGAATCTTTGCTGAATGTGCTTCTATGTCACTGTGATTAATAGAAACTCTCCTGCTTCTCTTTTACTCATCTAATTACTTGCCCCGTTTTGTCAGTCTTCCTGTCTTCCAACCCACCGAGGACAAACTGTCAGAAATGTCGAGTAAATTACAGCAGTGGAAACATTTTTCTTCTGGTACCCGTCATGCCACTGTGGACAGGCTGAGGTCTGAATTACCGGTTGTTGCATGGTACTCAGGGCTAATGGTTGCTTACTTTAAGCTATCATTGATAGAGTTCAGTTTATACAGTCTGCAAGACTCCCCTCACACAAGAATAACAACACTACAACATCAATAAAAGTCAGAACATGAGTGTTGAAGAGGTCTTCTAAGGTCCATCAAGAATACACCGTGTGAAGCAGCTTGAGAGTTCTCCATTTTTGAACATAAAGTAGTTTTGGTGAGATCATGGGGATTGGATCCCATGTCTAAATTGAGGGAGGAGACCTGTGCTAGTAGTAATTAATTATCCACGATGAGTGGTTGAGTGGCCCTTATATGCAAGCATTAGTTAGTCATTAAGACCAATGATTTATCTGGGTTTATTTTAAGGCCATAGCATCATCAGACCATGATAGGCCTGGAAGGGAACCAATGATTAAATATAACACTCTTGGATAGCTTGCCTGTCAAGTAATGAGGTGACTGCTGCAAGGTAGTGGGGCAATCAGCACAAGCTATACTCCTGCTTCACATGTGATCTTCCTCACACACTGCAAAACATTCACCTGTCTTCCTGCCAGGTGAATGTTTTGCTTGGTTACCTTGAGTTCTATCACCAATCTAATAAATCCAGTAGTGCCTCAAATATAGTTCATTATATCATTTAACAAAAGGAGCAATGTGATTCGTAAAAATAAAACAAACAAAAAAACCAAAACAACTTCAGGATTCAGAGCCTCTGTGGGATCAACTCAAAATGATTAGTGAAATGTGCGCAGCTTTTGGGTAATGTGTTCATGATTCGTTCTGATTTCATTCAGCAATATGTGTGCAGAACACTTGGCCTCATTTCAATTATTGCACATGATGGCACACTCTCTATTAAACAGAAACCCCCTAACCTGCATTCTGTCATGCTGCTGGTAAATTGAAAAAAGATCTGATTGTGTTTTCTCCTCTGGAGCAAGGCGGAAACATGGCTTAGAAGTGCAGAGATCGTCTATGTTACATGGAGAAATTCAACAAGTTGCAGAGAAAAACCTTGGTGCACTTGTTATACCCAAGGTGGTTGCAGTGTGGTAGAATAGCTAAGAAAGCAGAGGTGAAAAATCAATTTGGTGAGAAAGAGCTCAGCAGTATCATTGGCTTCACACTGGAATTAGGTTTTTCTGATTTGTTATAAACCAGGCAGCACTCTTCATGTAATGTGAAGCAGACGTAAGATTAATGTTAAGTATTACAATAATTTAATTCTAAGATAGATATGATTGAAATTTGTCAATCAGGGGGTATGTATAACACAACTTATTTTCTTCTTTCTTTCTTTCTGTGGAGAAAAAAAGAAGTGTTATTTGACACTTCTGCCAAATAACAGGGTAGAGTTGAGCACTTCAAAAACACTTAATATATTTGATCCAATTAAAACCTAAAATGATCTTTTCACTTTTCTATTCCATATCTGCACAACTGTGTATATGCACAGGTGTGCATTCTTTTTGTTCAAGTGCGTGCATGAGCATGTGCATATTGCATTTGCACACACTTGAATTTGGCAACCAGGAGAGATGTGCTCCCACAGGGTTTAGTCACTGCCACTGCCTGTTAAAATCACTGCGACCAGTAGAGCTGCAATAAGTGACCTTGGATAGGCTTTTGCTAGACCAGTGAACTAATGTAGTCCACATTACTTCACAACAATCATCAGAGACATCAGGTTGCAAGTTTAGGAACCAGTCATTTTTAATTAAACTTACACAAAAGTGCCACAGGGCATACAATCAGAAATTGTGCAAAATATAGTTTTATCAAATATTACTTTTTATTTAAATATTCAGTGGTTGGGTTTGGGAGATAGAAAGGCAACATGAGTTTAAATAACCACTCGTTTCAACCAAACTGTTTCATGATACATTTTCTGAACCCCTAACAGCTCACCTCAAACCGTCGATGAAATGGGCGATAGCAGCCAATAAAGGCTTGATTGCGGTTATCATATTCAGATGGAAGGATTAGAATTAGCATAATGAACATCAAAGCATGGCTTCTTCCTGTCCTGTATCAGCAATACAAGCTGCTGCTGGTGGTATAATGGTGTGGGGGGATACTTTCTTGGTCTTTGTATGAAATATTAATATTAGTACCAACTAGCATCATTTAAATACCACACACAGCCTTTCTGAGTTTTGTTGCTTGCCATGTCCGTCCTTTTATAACCACAGTTTACCCGTCTCTTCTAGGATGGCACACAGTGTCACAAACCTCATATCATCTTGAATTGGTGTCTTGAACATGAAAATGTATTTACAGTTATTCATCAGGCTCCACAGTCACATGATCTCAATCAAAAATATTTTAGATGTGATAAAATGGTGGATTTGCATCATGGCTGTAGAGTCTAGTGCTATCATATCAAAGTAAATCAAAACCTCTGAGGAGGGTTTCCGACACCTTGTTAAATCTGTGCCTAGAAGAAATTATGGCAGTTCTGAAGGCACAATTGTGTCCAACGAGGAATAAAGGACAAACAGTACATGCATTTTCAGCCTATTTTATTCTATATACTAAGAATGAAAAAAAAAGACTTGCTATGTTAGTGAAAATAGGCTTACTTTTTCTCACAGCAGAGTCGTAATTAAGTGTATGTCTGGCTAAGTGAAAATATCTATTGAATGATGAACTTAAGCTATTTCCCACTAGCTGTGACCTGACTCTGTCACTCAAAAAAAAAAAGGCTCCTCACATCATGATGTATGTAAACTTTCAAGGTAGGCTTGTGTTATTTTAGACATTTACTTCACAATCAGTGATGTTGTGTGCAGTTTTATCACATTTTTAAATTGTTTGAGAGGTATTTAGTCCAGTAAGGTACCATACTTGCCTGGGGCTGAAACACTCTTGATAATTTTTGATCTGCATTGCTCAGGCTGTTTAGATTTATATCTCTGTTTTTCAGTTTGCTGTGATGTTAGAGACAAGATCATCTTGCATTTTAGCACCCACTTCCTTCAAGGTCTTGCTATCCAGCTGAAGGTGAAAAAAGGAATGCATTGTTATTTCATCACATCATCATGTTTAGAAAGATCAGTCCTTCAGCACACATTTATTATATTCTGCTTTAGTTTCCTGGCATTGAGACTTGGCAAAGATGCCCACTCAGTGCCCTTCAAAAAGAAGGCAGATTATGAAAGCCATTAAAATGAGGTAAGGGCTGTTTGACTCCTATAATGACTGTAATAAAAATGAGCATAAGGGTCAGCATTAGGGAGAAGCTTCAAATTAAAACAAATGGTAGTTATGAGAGGTGGGAGTCGCCAACTGTAACAAATGCTATTGCTAAGTGAGGTAAATTAATAATGCAGGTTCGAGTAACAGCTTAGTTTGTCCTTTTTTTCTTGGTTCAGACGTTTTACCTGCCACTGTAAAGAAAAAAAAGAAACAGAACTGAAAGCCTAGTAATGTGAGTCATTGAATGTCATGCTGTGTGGTGCAGTATGCTTTTTACAAGTCATGTCAGCCCGCAAGTTGGCTTGACTCTTCATTCTGCTTCATGTGCTTTTCAATGCCCTTTGTGCGCTAAATCAAGCATGAGTAAAGAGAAGTTCAGAGGGGATATGAGGACAAAAAGCTGCTTTCCTGTTGCTCTTGTTAATTTGCTTGTGTTGATGTGTGTCTGTGTAACCCACATAAAATGGGGATGCCTCTTTAAGAAACGGAGGTTAGGGAAGCTAGGTGGTCTACCTAGCCAATAGGAAGTTTAGTTTCCAGTGAGTTTAAACCAATCAGAATTCGGACTGCCGCTGCAGGACCCGCCCTTCCGCAGCACTGAGTGTGTAAGCGAGAGAGATCCGGAAACGATTAAGCTGGGCAGCGTGAGAGTCTCTGTTTTAAAACAGTTATACAACTCTAAACAAACGCTTTCCCAGATCATCCGACTTCTAAGCTGGACGCGTGAAGTGAAAAAAAAAAGAAAAGGAAAGACAAGTTCACTTTTTCTGCTGAACACCGTTAGAGCTGACTCGTTAGCTCTAACGGCCAACGGCTACTGGTTTAGCTCTAACGGCTACTAGGCTAACGTTTTAAGTTCATCTTGTTCTCCGTTCAGCTGAAGGTAAAACCTAATTTACGTTATATTCTTACTTTGTTCACAATGATAGCTCATATTATCAAGGCTAAAGCATGGAAAATATGCCTTATTACACTATCTAGTGCCTCACGGGTCCGGACTGAGAGCCACCATATTGTTGTCCCTAACGTGTCGCATTGAGATCGGTGAGCATATTCTGTGCCTTTCATTTGGGTTTTTGTTCTGTTTATCACATTTTGTTGAATAATATTGTTTATCTGAACTATTTGATTATTAAAATGTAAACTTTTACTGATTTTGGATAAAATGTAATGTTTAATATTGTTTGAAGAAATGCTTTTGTAATTTACAGTAATTGATGTCAAATATACAGAAACATGATTTAAGGATTAAAGCTAGAACAGCTTAATAAAATCCTATGATTCTGCTGGTCCTGTCTGTTGACAGGTCAGGTTTTTTTGTTTATGCTGGATTGTTCCTGAGGTGGATTCCTCCTGTGACTTTGATGGCGAGCCTTCCCACCTGGACTTAGAAAGAACTGGATTCCTGGATTCCTTCTTTTCCGTTTGGAGTCCTGCTGCACCCCGCGGTGTGGTAGGCTGGTACCACTCACATCTTCACACACAGTTGGTTATGAATGAGACCCCTGACTGACATTTTTCTTTTTATTGTTTAATCCTGGAATTTCTGATCTCACCTTTTGGACTGGTTTTTATTTGGTACTTCGTAACAAACTGCTGTGTAGGAAATTCTCCTCATGTGAATGGTGTTGAGCTGAACCTAATTGGAACTGGAATTGATTGATCTGTTGCCTATTACGATTTAGAATTCAGATTACCAGGGTGCACCCAAAAGATTCAAAACTGAGAACTAGCACTTGGCCAAGTATTTGTATTATTTTTTTGTATTTTATTGTGTGTAATTTTATTTTCATAATTGTGTGTCTTGTATAACTGTTTGTTAATTTCATGGTTTATGTCACTAAAGCCAGTTGTTTTTTTTAAATTCATTTAACTGCCTTTATGTGTCATTTAAACACCCCACTATGCTCCGATAGTCGAACCTATTGGCCCATTCATCTAATATATAAAATACCCTTCTCATCTGTGTTACAGAGGAAGCTTTGGCGAGCCAGCCAGGAGCTAGAGTGTGTGTTTAAGTGTCAGACATCTTATCCCTGTTGTTTGAACGTCCCAAGTACTTTTTCTGAAAAGAAAAATGGATGTGGTACTCCGGGAGTCCGTACAAATTTCCCATTCTGTGGTTGTTAGTGGTTTAACAGGGTCAGAGACAGATGAGGAAGTGTCCACCTTTCTCCAGAAGTATGGGTCCATTAATCGTTACATTCGCTTAGATGATCCTAAGTCAGATTTCCATAAAAACATGATTATTGAGTTTTCACATGAGACTGCCATGCAGACATTAGAGCCATTGTTGCCTCTTCAGCTTCCAAGCACGACTCAAGCAGGCATTGTGTATGAGTTAAAGGCTTTAGGAAGTGTCTACACATTAGACGCCAGAAGCAAAGCTACTAAGATGTACATGGAACAGCTCTCTGAAATTGCCAGGCTGAGTGGAAATTCATTAGGGGAAATGTTGAAGGAGGAACTTAAAAATCTGGTTTCATCTGCAGAAAGTATTTTTGTCCAATCACCTGAGACTGATCCAGAATCCTCAGCTTCACAGAGTCCAACCCCACGAAAAGACTCAACTAGCCAAAGAGATGTTTCATCTTCTGAAAACCCTCAACCAGTGACGCCTACCAAATCCACGATTTTGACACCGGCAAGTGATCCAAGTGAGCCTCATACCCCTTCCATTTCCAGTAAAAACCTGATTGATCTCAACCCCCCACAGACTTTTTCTGTTTCATCTGCATCCACTGCTATGCCCCTAATCGATGTTAACCCACCTGCAGTTCAGCGAGTGGTGGTTGAGCATGTGGTGCGCAGCAATGATAACTCACCCCAGTTTGCTTCACCCAGTAGACTCAGAGCTTTTTCAGGCAAGAGTCCACGTCCAAGCCATGAAGCAGATTATGATACATGGCGTGCAAGTGTTGAAATTCTTGTCAGAGACCCATCTGTGTCAGACTTGCATTGCACACATCGTATATTAGACAGTCTTCTTCCTCCTGCTTCTGAAATGATCAAACATTTGAGCCCACAGTCTAGTCCCTCAACTTATCTCAAGTTGCTTGACTCCGCTTACGGTACAGTTGAAGATGGTGACGAGCTTTATGCTAGGTTCATGAGCACGTTCCAGAATGATGGAGAGCTACCTTCTGTTTTCCTGCAGAGACTGCACACTGCTCTAAGCAAAACAATGAGACGTGGTGGTGTGTCCGCTCATGAGTTTGACCAACAGCTTTTAAAGCAGTTCTGTAGAGGTTGTTGGGAAAACGCTTTAATAGTCGATCTTCAGTTGGAACAAAAGAAAGAAAAACCACCTACCTTTGCAGAACTGTTGCTCCTTCTTAGGACAGAAGAAGATAAACAGGCTGCAAAAATGACTCGCATGCGACAGCATTTTGGCCATGCTAAGTCTGGCCATAACCCCAGCAGGCAGCGTGCCATGTCACAAGTACATATTGCACATGACACAGTTGATTTGATAAATAAAACCGATTTTGAGATGCTCAAGCAACAAATTGCTGACCTCAGCGTTCAGGTGAAGAGCATGGTGTCCGCAGGCCAAAAGCCAAAACAACCTAAGGAACAAAAAGCAAAGTCTGTTCCTCTAAGTGTCACACATGAAGCCCATGTGGTGAAACCAAAAACAGCCCATCAGCATCCCTCCACATTTAAAGCAAATGGCAGACCACGTCCCTGGTACTGTTTCCAATGTGGAGAGGATGGCCATGTTGTTTCAGTTTGTGATAAAGCACCAAATCCTTCCCTAGTAGCAGCTAAGAAAAAACAGCTAAAAGAAAAGCAGGCTGCTTGGGAAGCCTCTAATGCTTCTCAAAGTGAGACACATTTAAACTAGTGTCGGCTCCCATAGAGGGACGTATGGGAGCAAAGTTACAAAACTCCAGTCCCAAAACCATGAAATCTGTTGTCAAGAGTGTTGAGGTAGAAGGGTCAAAATTACCACATGGCCTTGTGGGAACTAAAACCACAGCTCAAGTATACATTGTAGGGAAAGACACAAACTGTCTCCTGGACACAGGTTCACAAGTCACAACTGTGCCCCTGTCCTTTTATGAAGAACACCTTTCTGATCTGACCATTCATTCTTTAAATGATTTGCTTGAAGTGGAGAGTGCTAATGGCCAGTTTGTTCCCTATTTAGGATATGTTGAGCTTACCATCACCTTTCCAAAAGAGTTTGTTGGCTCTGATATTAAAATTAACACTTTGGCCTTGGTTATTCCTCACCTCCGCTCTGCAGCCCATGAACAGGTGCTTATAGGCACAAACACACTTGACGTTCTTTATGCTGATTACCAGAAACGTTCATCTTTTCAGCCTTTGATGAATGGATATCAGGCTGTTCTCAAAATACTTGAGATACGACAAAGGGAGCTTAACTACAGCAGCCTTGGTTGTGCAAAACTAACGGGCAAGTTGCCTAGAGTTGTCCCTGCAAGGCAGACCGCTGTTGTTGAAGCTTTTGTTCATGTTGATCATTTGAACATTCAAAGAGATGTCATTCTTGAGCAACCATCAGCTTCTTCTCTACCGAATGGCTTACTCGTTTCAGCGATTGCAGTAACTTTACCAAGCAAACGCTCATGTCATATTCCTGTCGTACTAAGAAATGACACCAATCATGACATAGTCATTCCCCCCAAAACTATTGTGGCAGATGTTAATGCTATAGTACAGGTGTTACACAAAGAACACACTGTCAATGAACCAGACTGTTCTCAATTTCAAGCGGAGTCTTCCCCAGAACTGAGCTTTGATTTTGGAGATTCACCTTTATCCACTGAATGGAAAGGGCGAATAACAAAAATGTTAAACACCATGCCAAACGTTTTCTCTCAGAATGACCTGGATTTTGGCCATACTGATAAGGTGAAACACAGAATAAAGCTCAGTGATGAGACGCCTTTTAAGCAAAGAGCACGTCCGATACACCCCAACGATGTGGATGCTGTGAGACAACATCTACAGGAACTCCTTGATTCTGGAGTCATACGGGAATCTGAATCCCCATTCGCTTCCCCAATCGTTGTGGTTCGCAAAAAGAATGGTTCTGTTCGTCTGTGTGTGGATTACAGAAAGCTGAATATGCAGACCATTAAAGACGCCTACGCTCTTCCAAAACTGGAAGATGCTTTCACTGCACTTGCTGGTTCTAAGTGGTTCTCCGTTTTAGACCTCAAGTCAGGCTACTATCAGGTCGAAATGGAAGAAGCAGACAAGCATAAGACTGCATTTGTGTGTCCAGTTGGATTCTGGGAATTTAACAGGATGCCCCAAGGAATAACAAATGCGCCTTCAACCTTCCAAAGACTGATGGAAAAGTGTGTTGGCGATATGAACCTAAAAGAAGTTTTAGTGTTCATTGACGACCTGATTATTTTCTCATCGTCCCTGGAAGAACATGAACAACGCTTGCAGCGTGTTCTTGGACGATTGATGACATATGGTTTGAAACTGGCACCAGAGAAGTGCAAATTCTTTCAAACATCAGTGAAATACCTTGGTCACATTGTTTCTGAGAGAGGTGTTGAAACCGACCCAGAGAAAGTTCAGGCCTTAAAGACCTGGCCAATCCCCACAAATCTTAAAGAGCTTCAATCCTTTTTAGGATTTGCTGGATACTACCGACGGTTCATTCAGGGGTACTCTACTATTGTAAAGCCCCTTAATGAATTAACTTCCGGTTATCCACCACTCAGAAAGTTGAACAAGAGACAGAAGGTAAATGCAGGTTCAGAGTATCGCGACCCAAAGGAGTCCTTTGGTCAGCGGTGGACATCCCAATGTCAGGGAGCCTTTGATGATATAATAAGAAGGCTATCATCAGCTCCAGTCTTGGGATTTGCAGACCCCCAACTTCCGTATGTCCTACATACAGATGCCAGCACTGTTGGCCTTGGGGCTGCATTATATCAGGTTCAAGATGGTCAATCTCGAGTCATAGCTTTTGCAAGTCGAGGACTTTCCAAGAGTGAGAGAAAGTACCCAGCTCATAAGCTTGAGTTCTTGGCCCTTAAGTGGGCAGTCACAGAAAAATTTTCCGATTACCTTTATGGTACAGATTTCACAGTAGTGACTGACAGCAACCCACTTACATATATTTTAACCTCCGCAAAGCTTGATGCGACGGGGTACAGGTGGTTGTCCAGTCTTTCTACTTACTCATTCAGTCTTCAGTACAGATCGGGTAAGCAAAATCTAGATGCCGACGCACTCTCTCGCCGACCTCACGATCCACCAAAGGATGATTATGCATCCAAGAAGGAAAGCGAGAGAATCCGGCAGTTCACACTGTACCATCTGAGTAACCTTCAAAATCCAGAAACTGTTTCCCAGGAGGTGATCAAGGCTATTTGTGAACGTCATCTGGTCACTTCATCAGTACCTGATGTTCAAGCTACCACTCCTGGATTGACTTTGGTTGAATCCCTTACTCACCAGTCCTCAGCAATTCCCGACTGCTTCCTGCAGGAGCAAGTAGATGGGTCCCCTCTTGTCCATTCATTTTCAGAAGAAGAGTTGAGGCAAAAACAAACCTTAGATCCTGCTATCAATGCAGTCATTGTACTTTTGGAGACTGGTGAAACTCCATGTCCCAGCCTTAAGCTGGAGTTACCAGAACTACCCTTGTTACTCAGAGAGTTGTCTCGGTTGGAGATGCAGAATGGAGTGCTCTATCGTAAGCGACAGGATGGTCCAAACATTTCATATCAGCTTGTGCTTCCTGAGGAGCTAAGAGCTACAGCACTCAGGAGTCTTCATCATGATATGGGCCATCTTGGAGTCGAACGAACAGTAGATTTGGCAAGAACCAGATTTTATTGGCCAAAAATGTACATGACCATAGAGAAAACGGTTAAAGCCTGCGAGCGATGTATTCGCCGAAAAACACATCCAGAGAAAGCCGCTCCACTAATGAACATTAAGACCTGCCGACCCCTTGAACTGGTGTGCATTGACTTTTTGTCAATAGAGCCAGACTGCTCAAACACAAAAGATGTTCTTGTAATAACTGATCATTTTACAAAATATGCAGTGGCTATGCCAACTCCAAACCAGCGAGCACAGACCGTAGCAAAGTGCCTCTGGGAAAACTTCATTGTTCACTATGGTTTTCCTGAAAAGCTCCTTAGTGATCAGGGTGCTGATTTCGAATCAAAAACCATTAAAGAACTCTGTGAACTTATTGGCATGAGGAAAGTGCGCACAACCCCTTACCATCCCAGGGGGAATCCGGTTGAAAGATTCAATCGCACTCTTCTTCAGATGCTTGGAACACTTGATAAGTCAGATAAACTCCGGTGGAAAGACTTTGTCAAACCTCTGGTACATGCTTATAATTGTACAAAGAGTGACGTGACTGGATTCTCCCCGTACGAATTAATGTTCGGGAGACAACCCAGACTGCCCATTGACTTGATCTTCAGATTGCCCACCAGTGCTAGTAAGCAGACTCATTCCCAGTATGTTGGCAATCTAAAATCTCGGTTGGAAGAAAGTTACCGTATTGCTACTAATAATGCAGCAAAGAATGCAAGTCGCAATAAAGCCAGATTTGACCGGCGAGTGATTGAATCAACCTTGCAGACAGGAGACAGAGTTCTTGTACGAAATGTGAAGCTGCGTGGAAAACATAAGTTGGCAGACAAGTGGGAGGAGGATGTTTATATTGTCCTCAAGCGAGCTGGAGAAATGCCAGTTTATACTGTCAAACCTGAAAGTAAAGATGGACCAGTGCGGACTCTGCACAGAGACTTGCTTCTGCCATGTGGATTCCTGTCAGCAGCTGCAGAACCTGAAACAGTCAAACCTCGTCCAAACAAGAGACCCAGAACAAGACAATGTCCAGTCGTCGAGAGTGAAGAGGAGATCATCTCAGATTTGGATGATGTACCCGATTGGACATTCTTCCCTCGTATTATATCAAAACCTGATACAAATGTTGTAGTGCCTGAAACTCACAAGTCGAGTGAGCCTCCTTGTGCAGCCCAGAAAGCAGCAAAAACAGAGGAGTCTGTAGTTTCCCTCTCACCTGATGCTCCAGCAACTCAGTCCCTTGTAGGAGATGGAAGTACTGGAGATATTCACGGTGCATCAAGTGTCAACTCACCTGAAAGTGTCAACTCACCTGAAAGTGCCAACTCACCTGAAAGTGTCAACTCACCCGAACATGACAACTCACCTGAACAAACAGAAGTTTCACCTGAACTGAACTCAGTTAACAGATCCCCCCAGTGTTTGGATTTACAGCAGTCTGAGGAAACTCCTCCAGATAATGAAATAAGCTCAGATGCAGCATGTGATGATGGGTGTTGTGATGCAACTGCCCAGCCTGAACCCTTAAAGTTTCAGACTGATGGACTTCAAGATGGTGAAACATCCCTCCGTCGCTCTCAAAGAGTGCACACAAAGCCTAATAGATTAGAATATGTAAAACTTGGAAATCCGCTGATAATGGTGGTGAATTCTCTTTTCCAGGGTCTTAGTGAGGCATTGACTAGCTCCCTGAATGGTTTTGAGAATGTACCCCATAATTCCGTCAGGCATGTGCAAGCCGTGTGACACAGTGTCACATTGCAGATGCCCAGGGACGGGCATACCCTTCAGAGGGGAGGGTGTAACCCACATAAAATGGGGATGCCTCTTTAAGAAACGGAGGTTAGGGAAGCTAGGTGGTCTACCTAGCCAATAGGAAGTTTAGTTTCCAGTGAGTTTAAACCAATCAGAATTCGGACTGCCGCTGCAGGACCCGCCCTTCCACAGCATTGAGTGTGTAAGCGAGAGAGATCCGAAACGATTAAGCTGGGCAGCGTGAGAGTCTCTGTTTTAAAACAGTTATACAACTCTAAACAAACGCTTTCCCAGATCATCCGACTTCTAAGCTGGACGCGTGAAGTGGAAAAAAAAAGAAAAGGAAAGACAAGTTCACTTTTTCTGCTGAACACCGTTAGAGCTGACTCGTTAGCTCTAACGGCCAACGGCTACTGGTTTAGCTCTAACGGCTACTGGTTTAGCTCTAACGGCTACTAGGTTAACGGTTTAAGTTCATCTTGTTCTCCGTTCAGCTGAAGGTAAAACCTAATTTACGTTATATTCTTACTTTGTTCACAATGATAGCTCATATTATCAAGGCTAAAGCATGGAAAATATGCCTTATTACACTATCTAGTGCCTCACGGGTCCGGACTGAGAGCCACCATATTGTTGTCCCTAACGTGTCGCATTGAGATCGGTGAGCATATTCTGTGCCTTTCATTTGAGTTTTTGTTCTGTTTATCACATTTTTGTTGAATAATATTGTTTATTTGAACTATTTGATTATTAAAATGTAAACTTTTACTGATTTTGGATAAAATGTAATGTTTAATATTGTTTGAAGAAATGCTTTTGTAATTTACAGTAATTGATGTCAAATATACAGAAACATGATTTAAGGATTAAAAAGCTAGAACAGCTTAATAAAATCCTATGATTCTGCTGGTCCTGTCTGTTGACAGGTCAGGTTTTTTTTGTTTATGTTGGATTGTTCCTGAGGTGGATTCCTCCTGTGACTTTGATGGCGAGCCTTCCCACCTGGACTTAGAAAGAACTGGATTCCTGGATTCCTTCTTTTCCATTTGGAGTCCTGCTGCACCCCGCGGTGTGGTAGACTGGTACCACTCATATCTTCACACACAGTTGGTTATAAGTGAGACCACGGACTGACATTTTTCTTTTTATTGTTTAATTCTGGAATTTCTGATCTCACCTTTTGGACTGGTTTTTATTTGGTACTTTGTAACAAACTGCTGTGTAGGAAATTCTCCTCATGTGAATGGTGTTGAGCTGAACCTAATTGGAACTGGAATTGATTGATCTGTTGCCTATTACGATTTAGAATTCAGATTACCAGGGTGCACCCAAAAGATTCAAAACTGAGACTAGCACTTGGCCAAGTAATTGTATTATTTTTTTTGTATTTTCATACTTGTGTGTCTTGTATAACTGTTTGTTAATTTCATGGTTTATGTCACTAAAGCCAGTTGTTTTTTAAATTCATTTAACTGCCTTTGTGTGTCATTTAAACACCCTACTATGCTCCGATAGTCGAACCTATTGGCCCATTCATCTAATATATAAAATACCCTTCTCATCTGTGTTACATAAGCAGGGATCAGTAGCAGGGACACGTGATCAGACTGGCCAAGGTGTGCTAAGGGTTTAGCCCTGTATGCTTGTATGATGTTTGTGTCCAGCTTGTCCAGAGTTTTATCACCCCTGGTTGTGCACTTTACGTGTTGATGGGATTTGGGGAGGACTGATTTCAGATCAGCATGATTAAAGTCCCCAGAGACGATGTGAACTTGTTCTGGTTGTTGCTGATAGTATCATGCAGGAGTCCCACGGCCGAGCTAGCGTTAGCATCCGGTGCTATGTAAACCGCAGTGAGTAGAATGGCGGTATCGGGGCCTGCGTTTAATTGTGATGAACTCCACGCCGGGAGAACAGTGGCTAACAACTACTGTGGAGTTCGTACACCAGCTGTTATTTACATAAACACATAGTCCACCTCCTCTTTTCTGACCGGAGCTGCTGATCGGTCCTGTCGGTGTGCTGTGTAGCCTGCTAGCTCGATCTCCGGGTCCGGTATGGTTGGATTTAACCACGTCTCCGTGATCAACAGAATGCAGCATTCCCGGATGAGGTTGTCAGTTACAATCCACAGCTTCCATTCGTCCAGTTTGTTAGCGAGAGACCTCACGTTGGAGAGAAAGATGCTTGGTAGCGGTGGTTTGTGTGGCTGTTTCCTGAGCCTCGCTAACACGCCGCTGCGACACCCCCTCTTTTGTTTACATCTCTGCGCCGTCGCCCTGTCGTAGATACTGGGATTGTAATCCAGGGAGAGCCCGGTGTCCGAGCAATATCGACCGGAATGTTGCTGTGGACACGGAAAAGCTCCTGAGACAGACTTTCCCCGATTGCTTGACCAATGGCCAGTAAATGTTGTCGGTTGTAGGTGTTTTTATCCGAGCAAAGTGGAAAAGACGAACTTCGAGTCGGTGAGCACAGAGCCGCTGCGTCTACGCGCGCCGCCATCTTGAGTAGTTTCGTCGTCTTATCGTCTTATTTGTTTCTATCGTCAAATAAGACGATAGAAACAAATATCGTCTTGGAAAACCTTGTTGAATGTGTGATTATAGAAAAATTTATGGAAAAAAAGAAGAATGTCTTTATGAGCTGAACCTGGATCAAATATAGAAATATTCAATAACTAGATGGGAGAAACATTATTAAAGTTAATCAATAAGTTTTATTTATCTGTGGGGTTTTCAACATTGATCTTCTAAACCCAAATAAACAGAATAATTTATTAACACCATTACAGTCTAAGATCACCAATCGCATTGCATTGCACTGTGAACATTAACTGATAATATTTTTACAAATGTTCTTGAAAATAGTTTAACTAGTGGAATATTAATAAATGACATAACTGATCATTTACCAGAGTTCACAGTCTGACTGCAAAAAACTGATCAAAACATCAGATCAATACAGACGATCAATACAGACGATCAATACTGTACAGACGGTTCGGTCAGAAGATTCACTGAGGCACTAAAAGCCGATTTGATGATTTATGATTGGAGATTAATTTATAGAATAAATGATGTGAATTCAACATATGAAGAATTTATAAGAATAAATCATGTTCCAAATTATTATGCAAATGATATTTTCTCAGATTTTCTTAAATGTTCGATGCAAATGATGGTCAGTATGATTATCAAGTCCTGAACTATTACAGTATAAATCAGATTTTGCTGATCAAAGCTCCCATGAGAACAGGATTGTTTTAAAAAATAAAAAACTCAAAAATGCAAAATGTTCCAAATTATTATGCACATCAGAACAAACTAAACATTTTATGGATTATAATGAACTGCAAACGGTCATTCTGTGAATGTGCAGCATTAAATGGTCACATGTACTAAAATCAAAAGCTATTTCAATCAGAACCATCTTAACAGACCCGGTTCCATGTTAACTTTGGACCTTCTCTGGTATCACAGCACAATTCTGGATCCATTGAACTTGTGAGTTTGTGGAAAGTTTCTGCTGAATTTCTCTGCAGGATGTCAGAAAACCTTCCCAGAGCTGCTGGTTGATATGAACTGGATTCAGATCTTCTGCTGGAGGAAACTCCAAATCCGATGAATGTGTCCAACAGAAACTTTCCTCATTCTGTCATTATCTGTAAAACCATCTTTGTTCTGAATCAGCCACAAATCTCTTCACAGTACCATAACACCTCAGTTTTCCTTCAATATCTAATGTTTTCATATCTTGTCATACGGCTCTACACTATCTGATGATTTTTCTCAGCAGAGATTCTTTCTGTTTCCCATGTTGCTTGAAACCTGTGGCCTGCTTAATAATGTGGAACATCCTTCCTAAGTAGATTTCTTTTAATTGATCTCAGCAGACAAACTGATCAGCCAGCTCTCTGAAATTAATTATAGTGATTCAAAGACACACAATACCATCTATGAATTTAATAGCCCAACAAAATATTTAATCTTTATGACACTTTAATCCATTTTGCATAATAATTTGGAACACGGTATAATTAAATTATAAAAACTGTCCAGTTAAGAAAAATAAGATGAAAAGCATAAAAATGAGCAGTGGATTACAAAATGAAACAAAATTCATGTGAAAAGAAAAATAAACATTTTAGGGAATTTATAAAACATAGAATTTCTGAATCAGAAAACAAATATAAGAAATATAAAAATAAGTTTACTAAAATTATAAAGGCATGTAAAATCAATCAATCTATCAAATTTTATTTGTATAACACATTTCAGCAGCAAGACATTTCAAAGTGCTTTACATCATAACAAACACAGAAACACAAAGCAACATACAGTGCCTGGCCAAAAAAAAGTCGCCACCTGGATTTAACTAAGCAAATAGGTACAAGCCTCCTATTGGATAAGTGCTGCATAGGCGATTATCTTTCAGCTGGCAACAAGTTATTTAACCCCAGCTGATGCAATGAGTAACTCCTCATTTCTTAAACAACCATGGCAAAAGACACATCCTGTGGTCGTGGAAAAGACGTTAGTCTGTTTAAGAAGGGTCAAATCATTGGCAGGCATCACGCAGAGAAAACATCTAAGGAGATTGCAGAAACTACTAGAATTGGGTTAAGAACTGTCCAACGCATCATTAAAAACTGGAAGGATGGTGGGGAACCATCGTCTTCCAGGAAGAAATGTGGTCGGAAAAAAATCCTGAATGATCGTGATCGGCGATTACTTAAACATTTGGTCAAATCAAATCGAAGAAAAACAACAGCAGAACTCAGGAGTATGTTTAATTGTGAACGCAAAAGCATTTCCACACGCACAATGCGAAGGGAACTCAAGGGGTTGGGATTGAACAGCTGTGTAGCCGTAAGAAAACCTCTAATCAGTAAGGCTAACCAGAAAAAAAGGCTTCAGTTTGCTAGGGAGCATAAAGATTGGACTCTGGAGGAATGGAAGAGGGTCATGTGGTCTGATGAGTCCAGATTTACCCTGTTCCAGAGTGATGGGGCATCAGGGTAAGAAGAGAGGCAGGTGAAGTGATGCACCCATCATGCCTAGTGCCTACTGTACAAGCCTGTGGGGGCAGTGCTATGATCTGGGGTTGCTGCAGTTGGTCAGGTCTAGGTTCAGCAACATTGTGTGCCCAAAGAATGAGGTCAGCTGACTACCTGAATATACTGAATGACCAGGTTATTCCATCAATGGATTTTGTCTTCCCAAATGGAACGGGCATATTCCAAGATGACAATGCCAGGATTCATGGGGCTCACATTGTGAAAGAGTGGTTCAGGGAGCATGAGACATCTTTTTCACACATGGATTGGCCACCACAGAGTCCAGACCTTAACCCCATTGAGAATCTTTGGGATGTGCTGGAGAAGGCTTTGCGCAGTGGTCAGACTCTCCCATCATCAATACAAGATCTTGGTGAAAGATTAATGCAACACTGGATGGAAATAAATCTTGTGACACTGCAGAAGCTTATTGAAACAATGCCACAGCGAATGCAGGCTGTAATCAAAGCTAAAGGCGGTCCAACAAAATATCAGAGTGTGACCATTTTTTGGTGGCGACTTTGTTTTTTGGCCAGGCAGTGTAGAATCAACAATCAAAACACAACATTGAGTCAAGTTCCATCAATAAATTTGTAATTGATTACGTTTCAAATACAATCCTAAACAGGTGGGTTTTCAGTCTAGATTTAAAGGAAGTCAGTGTTTCAGCTGTTTTACAGTTTTCTGGAAGTTTGTTCCAAATTTGTGGTGCATAGATGCTGAAAGCTGCTTCTCCTCGTTTGGTTCTGGTTCTGGGGATGCAGAGCAGAACCAGAACCTGAGAGGTCTGGAAGGTTGATACAATAACAGCAGATCTTTAATGTATTGTGGTGCATTAAAGATCCACAATACATTACATTGTCATTTCCAGTTCAGTGATTTATAAACTAACAACAGTATTTTAAAGTATATTCTTTGAGCTACAGGGAGCCAGTGGAGGGACTTTAAAACTGGTGTTATGTGCTCTATCTTCCTGGTTTTAGTGAGAACGCCAGCAGCAGCATTCTGGATCAGCTGCAGCTGTTTGATTGATTTGTTGGACAGACCTGTGAAGACGCTGTTGCAATAATCAATACGACTGAAGATGAAGGCATGGATGAGTTTCTCTAGATCTTGCTGAGACATTAGTCCTTTAATCCTGGAAATGTTCTTCAGGTGATAGAAGGCCGACTTTGTAACTGTCTTTATGTGGCTCTGGAGGTTCAGGTCAGAGTCCATCACTACTCCCAGGTTTCGGGCTGATCGCTGGTTTTCAGTTGTAATAACTGAAGCTGTGCATTGACTCTAGATCTATAACTCTAGATCTATGACTCTAGATCTATAACTCTAGATCTATGACTCTAGATCTATAACTCTAGATCGTTCCTCTTTAGGTCCAAAAATAATAACTTCAGTTTTGTTTCTGTTCAGCTGGAGAAAGTTTTGGCACATCCACACATTTATCTGTTCTAAGCATCTGTTCAGTGATTGGATGGGGTCAAAGGTCACCTGGTGACATCGTAATGTAGAGCTGTGTGTCATCTGCATAGTTATGGTAGCTAATATTATTTCCTGTTATAACCTGAGCTAGTGGGAGCATATAAATATTGAATAAAAGGGGTCCTAGGATTGAACCTTGGGGTACCCCACATGTGACCTTTGACCTCTTTGATGAAAAGTTTCCAATTGAAACAAAGAAATCCCTGTTCTTTATGTAGGATTCAAACCAGTTAAGCACTGGACCGGAGAGTCCGACCCAACTCTCCAGTCGATTCAGTAATATGTCATGGTCAACAGTGAGGTCCAACAGAACCAGCACTGTGGTTCTGCCACAGTCCGTATTTATATGGATGTCATTGAACACTTTGACTAGGCCAGTCTCTGTGATGTGGTAACCATGGAAACCAGACTGGAAGGAGTCAAAGCGGTTGGTTATAGTTAGGAAGCTAGTTAATTGTTTACACACAGCTTTTTCAATAACTTTGCTGATGAATCAGAGGTCAGAGGTCAGAGGTCGGCCTGTAATTCTGCATTAGTGATTTGTCCAGATTGTTCTTTTTTATCAGTGGTTTGATTACTGCTGTTTTCAGAGCCTGGGGGAAAACGCCTGATGAGAGCGATGAGTTTACTATTTGGATCAGATCAGCAGCAATAACAGGCAGGACTTTCTTAAATAAATGTTCTACAGGTCCTTCTCAAAATATTAGCATATTGTGATAAAGTTCATTATTTTCCATAATGTAATGATAAAAATTGAACATTCATATATTTTAGATTCATTGCACACTAACTGAAATATTTCAGGTCTTTTATTGTCTTAATACGGATGATTTTGGCATACAGCTCATGAAAACCCAAAATTCCTATCTCACAAAATTAGCATATTTCATCCGACCAATAAAAGAAAAGTGTTTTTAATACAAAAAAGTCAACCTTCAAATAATTATGTACAGTTATGTACACTCAATACTTGGTCGGGAATCCTTTTGCAGAAATGACTGCTTCAATGCGGCGTGGCATGGAGGCAATCAGCCTGTGGCACTGCTGAGGTGTTATGGAGACCCAGGATGCTTCGATAGCGGCCTTTAGCTCATCCAGAGTGTTGGGTCTTGCGTCTCTCAACTTTCTCTTCACAATATCCCACAGATTCTCTATGGGGTTCAGGTCAGGAGAGTTGGCAGGCCAATTGAGCACAGTGATACCATGGTCAGTAAACCATTTACCAGTGGTTTTGGCACTGTGACCAGGTGCCAGGTCGTGCTGAAAAATGAAATCTTCATCTCCATAAAGCTTTTCAGCAGACGGAAGCATGAAGTGCTCCAAAATCTCCTGATAGCTAGCTGCATTGGCCCTGCCCTTGATAAAACACAGTGGACCAACACCAGCAGCTGACATGGAACCCCAGACCATCACTGACTGTGGGTACTTGACACTGGACTTCTGGCATTTTGGCATTTCCTTCTCCCCAGTCTTCCTCCAGACTCTGGCACCTTGATTTCCGAATGACATGCAAAATTTGCTTTCGTCCGAAAAAAGTACTTTGGACCACTGAGCAACAGTCCAGTGCTGCTTCTCTGTAGCCCAGGTCAGGCGCCTCTGCCGCTGTTTCTGGTTCAAAAGAGGCTTGACCTGGGGAATGCGGCACCTGTAGCCTATTTCCTGCACACGCCTGTGCACGGTGGCTCTGGATGTTTCTACTCCAGACTCAGTCCACTGCTTCCGCAGGTCCCCCAAGGTCTGGAATCGGCCCTTCTCCACAATCTTCCTCAGGGTCCGGTCACCTCTTCTCATTGTGCAGCGTTTTCTGCCACACTTTTTCCTTCCCACTGAGGTGCCTTGATACAGCACTCTGGGAACAGCCTATTCGTTCAGAAATATCTTTCTGTGTCATACCCTCTTGCTTGAGGGTGTCAATGATGGCCTTCTGGACAGCAGTCAGGTCGGCAGTCTTACCCATGATTGGAGTTTAGTGGGTCTGGTGGAGAAGCAAATTTATATTTCCGTTTAATTTAATTCCCAAACTAGCATGTATTACCAGGATAGTTCTTTACAAAGGAAAAAAATAACTTTTGCAAATCATTATTAGCTTAGAATTTTGATAATTTTTTAAAGATTTAAAGTTGGTGTAATTTTGTGGCATAATTTTCATTAGTTCTTTGCTCAACTTTTAGTGATTTCAGTTTTCCCTTCACGGTTTCCCAACCTATGGCTCGTGGGCCCTAAGAGGACCTTTAGCATTGGTCCTGTTGTTCAGGACTCAGAGTTAACAGGGACAAACTGAGAGAATTTGTCTATTGTTGAAAATAAAAGCCTCTAAGACTTCCTTTTCTGGCTAGATAATACGTGTGCAGGGTTAGCAAGCAAGCACATCTTCAATGCAATAGCAGTGTATAACAGCTGTGTGTGTGTGATACACTTATCTTTGGATGTCTCCTTTCTGTCTCACTTCTCCCTCCCCCTCCTGGTGCTGGCGTCGCTGGGGTGTAATCCTCCCTCCTTCCTCCTACTCTCTGCAGTTTCCTGTCAGTCCAACTGGTCCTGATGTTGGATTTTTGAGCTGTCCAGACTGTCCCTCTGTCAATGTCCATCTTGTCCACAAATGAAACAAGCATCAACTAGTTCAGTTTGTTGTCTTCGTCTTTGAAACACATTATCCTTTCCTTCTCCACGCTGATGTCAGGTAGTAGATCAGCAGAGGTTGTAAGAGTTCAGTTGTATCCAAACACAGGAATGTAGTTTCAGTCCAATGTCCAGCAGGACACCATGCAGTAGTTTGCTGAATGGCAGTTCCCAGGTGTCAGGGAATTAAAATCAGCAGATTCTTCAGTGTCTGGAGGTGATGGAACTCTTCTTTGTCTTCTTGATCGCCGTCATTAGCTGGTGACGAAGAATGGACTTCATCTTGGCCATGGCAGGACAGGTCTGAGTTGAGGTCAGAGGTCAGACGCACCGCAGCGAGGCTCAGACAGAGGGAAAGGAAAGAAGCAAGCAGAAGTTGATTAATTTGTTTTTCTTTCTGTGTTTTTTTTATATATATTTCTAAATATATTTTATATATATCTTTTCTCTCTTTAGATTATATAGTTTTAGCCACTTATTACCCAACATTGTTTATATTTTATAATTATAAATCATTTAGAACACATATAAACATGAAACATGTTAAAACTCATAGTCTCTTTTATCCTTTGCCATGTTAGATTTTAAAATGTAGAATGTACGTTAATTTAAGTTTAATTTAACTTATTCTGAGTGAACATCTTATCAGAGATCAATGAATTACTTTAAGTTCGTTGATCCTTAATGCTGAGGCTGTGAAGCCAGCGAACAGAACTCCTCTCATTTTAAACTTAAGAGAGATATGAGGCTGGATAAAGTCCAGGTCGGTACCAAACTCTGTTCGCTGACCCCTCCAGACATACAACCAAAGGATCATAGCACCAAGTTTTAATCTTTTGTAATTATTCTACCCAGTAATCAATACATTAAAAACAACATTGTTCTCTGAGAAAAAATTTCTTTTCTTTTTATTACTATTTTATTTATTGTTTCTTCCCATTTCTCATTCTTGGTGTGTTTGTGTTTTGTTGGGGTGTGACAGGATGTACTCATGCTGAGGAATTTGACCTCTGTCTGCTTTTTCTTCCACCACCTCTTCTATTATCTGATTTATTCTTTGGACATTCTCTTATCCAATGGTCGAAAGCACCACACTTCCTGCAACCATCTGAGTTTTGTGGTGGATTACTTGAAAAGGATCTTTGCCCCCTGTAACCTCCTCTGCCTCTGCCTCTTCCTCGTCCCCTGTAGGGGCCTTGGGAGAAAGCAGAGGTTCCTGATTCTTCAAGATCACCCAGATGAAAAACATCCAGTCCTGTTTTAGTCTTTTTGACTACTTTTTCAGCATGGCGTGCCCACGTCATCAGTTGTGAGACTGGGGCAGTTTCAACTTCAACGAAATGTTTCCTTACCCAGCTTCCAATTTCAGGCCAAAAACTTGACACTAAGGCATTTTTCAACTGTTGTTGATATGCATTGTTTGGGTCGTCGTTAAACGTGGTCCCACTATTAATTTTTTATTCTTTTTCAAATCTAAAACAAAAATCATCTACCTCTTCTTCAACATTTTGTTTGATTCCTGACAGATGACTATAAACTGCTCCTTCAGGGTATGGAATTGGAAACAGAATAATGTTATCAATTACTTTCCCTAATGAGGACATTTATTTTTCATCCCCTTTGGAATCCTCAGCAGGAGAGGAATTACAACAACACTTATTTCCCATATTATAGTTTAGTTTAGCGATTTAGTTTAATAGATATTTTGTGCTTTTTCTTCAAAGAGAGTGCCCTAAGTGCTTAGTGTCCCCTGAAGAACAGGCTTCTGGGTCAAACTAATTTTGACCCGGTTCTTCACTTTGGATTCTAATTCCGAGGACAGAAAGTTTTACTCTTATTGAATTAAGCACCATTCATACAAACACACACACACACACACACAAATTTCCTACCTGTTTGAGGTTCTTTATTTTAGTACTCTGCGATTTAGTTCAATATGATCTGTTATTTTGTGCTTCGTCGCAGAAAGTGCACCACGCGAGCACCTATTGTCCACTGGAGAGCAGGAAGCCAAAACTATGTTTTGGTCCGGTTCCCCACCTAGGATTCTGATTCCGAGGACAATAAGTTGTACTTTCAGGGAATTCAGCACCAGTCACACTTCACATTCGCATTCCTACAAAATTTTGGACCTCATCCAGAACGGGACACACACAAATTCAAACATCCTGCCAGCTCAAAGGGGAGGGGACTCAAACCTGCTCTTCTCTATTATTTGATGTTATTTTTTAACCCTCCTCCTAGGTTCCGTGTCAAATTGACCCATTTTAAAGTTTTATGTATCAATTATTTATTTATTTATTATTTATTTTTATGTATTGTTTTTAGTATACTGTTTGGGTCAATTTGACCCACGAACATTATTGCTGTACCTCAGAAACGAACATAACAGGAGGGTTAATCAAATTGGGACTTCAGCCAAAATCATTTTTTATTTTATATGGGACTTCAACCCTAAATTAATAGCGCTTATCAACTCACGTTTCTGTCGGTCCGTCTTGTCTGCTCGGATCTCTTCAATCCGTTGCTGACAAACAAAGTCGGACCTAAGCGCTGGCCCAGCAAAGAAGTTACTTCCCAGGACTTTGTTTCCAAGTCCTGTTGACTCTGGCCGTGCACGGTTTCAGCGCGTTGTTCTTCGTCTGTCAGCGAATGGGTATGTTGAGATCCGGGTCACAGCACCAAAATGATAGGTATTTTGTTTACCTAAATAAAGAAAAGAACCACAGACAACGTTTATGAGTTTTTAACTAAGCTTTTGCAAAAGGAGAAGACAGCGAACAGCTCACCATGTGTTCTGAAACTCTGCAGTAGAAATTGTCTTTTATTAACACAAAACAAAAGAAAGGGGGCTGGTGCTGATAAGGTTAGGAGCCCCAGGAACTAACACAAACAAAAGCAGTTTTACAACTAAGGAAACTCTCAGAAGACCATCTTCAAAGAACATGTTTTAAGGGTTAAAGAAAGGTTAGCTCTGTCTCACACACTTTAACAAATTTCTCCTTTCTTGGGTGTTAATACTAAACCTTTAAATGAAAAGCAAACTGGTAACTACTTATGTAAGAATGATAACAAAACATAATTATTCTATCAGGCATGACCTTCCCTTATCATTTATGAGGCATACAAGCTTAATTAAAATGAAAATTTTCTCATTTGGAGGGGATAAAAAAGCTCAGAGAAAATGTTAAGTTTAACTAAGCTTATATATACACATACACACACACATATATATACAGTGTATATACAGTATATATGAATATATATACAGTATGTGTGTGTGTATTTCATATGTTTAACAGTTTTAACATGAAATGAACAACAATGAAACTTAATTCTGAATATTTGGGGCTTTTATTGTGGCGTTGTTATTTTATTGTGTTTATGGTGAGCCGCCATCATTTCCACCTTCTCAGAGAAAAGAGCATAGAGTTACAGTGAATAGATTGGCCTAATGGATCGGGTTCATTGTCACGATGTCTGATCTAGAGCTTTTTTCAATATCAGAACGATACAGATATTAATATCGGCTCAATGGTCAATCATTTCGTTATCTGATATTTTTTCTGAACCAGCACATAACCTGGGATGTTGATTGATTTGTTCCAGAGTTTTGGTCTTGAACTTTCAGTCGACTCAGACATTTTACAGATTTTCTATTCTCAGCCAGATGCCTCCCTGTGCTGGGACCGTCTCCCACCACCCACATTGTTCCCCATTCCCACCCTCCACCTTCTCCCATTACATATTCTGTTTTTTCTTTATGTTGTTAATATGTTGCTTTTTATGTGCAGATTTTCTGTTTTGCAACAGTGTGAGGTATATGTGTATTTTTTCTCTCAGCTTTATTCTCATCCATCAAAATGTAAAGATTTTAATGGATAAAATTATGGATAGCTGGACCACAACTAATCAGAGAAACAGTAAACAGAGAAATATCGACACTTTTCTATAAGAACCATCTTATTCAGTTAAAGGTTTATTGGCTCTACTGGCCTTTATTATCAGACAGGAAGTTGTCAGGCAGGAAGTTGGTGATGAGAGAAGAGGAAGACATGTGGCGAAGGTCCATCAGGCTGGAGCTGGAACCTCTGCCGGCCGCGTTCAGGACCGGACAGCCAAAACAGCTCAGAGCCACATGACTCGCCTTCTGAGAAATCTGATGATGAGCAGGATATTTCTGTTATGGAAGTGGCTAGAGGGACCAAACCGCAGCTCTTTCACGCACTTCTCTCATTCACACGCATACAGAGTTTATATAAAAAAAAACAAAAGATAGATTGCAAAACAAATTACAGTCAATGAAATCTGTTTTTCATCTGCAGGTTTAGGATGTATTTTATCACTAATTTATTCCACTTCCATAGCAGAAATGAAAACAACAACAACAACAATAATAATAATAATAATAATAATAATAATAATGCAGACCTTTGGGCACTTAAATAACTTAAAAACAACATTATATGTAGGAGAAAACATAAGATACAGGACCTGAACGCGGCCGGCAGTTGAGGCCGCGTTTAGACCTTTAGACCAGCGCTGGTCTAAAGGGTGAAGCAGGGAGCAGGTCTGACACGGTTTACCTTCGCGCCCAGAACACCTTATTCTGGACTGCAGTTTATATATTTTTATCATTTTCTAAAGACGTTTATTGCAGCTTTTCCAGAGCTGATGACAGTGAAAGAACCCAGTGACATTATTACCATGAGGCAAAATGTAACCTTTGGGCCGGACATTCATAGAGGTCAAGGCGACTCCATCCCTGTTCCCACTGCAGAATGAATCCAGAACCACTGACTACCAGTTTCCCCAGGAGACCAGGACGTTTCTTGCTAGCAGGTTAACATGTTGGATTCATTTAACCAAGTTAATCAAAACCTGCAGCTTTAAAATTTTCACTGATCAGATCAGGGGAGCCTGTAACTTTACCAAGCAGACTGGAGGGATTAGGATTATCCAAACCAAATATGTTATAAATCTGAATCTTCATAAATGGTTGTAATTATTAATAATTATAATAGTTTATTAATAAAATGAATTGTTTAGCTTAAGGGGAACCAGAAATGAACTCTGGAGCCAAAACTCTGAGTTTCTTTAAATGTAAACTAAAAACCCACCAGCTGATAGGTATTTTGTTTACCTAAATATAAAGAAAGAACCACAGACAACGTTTATGAGTTTTCAACCAAGCTTCTGCAGAAGGAGAAACAGCAAACCATTTCTCCAAGGTGTTTACCATCTGACTCCCTGCAGCAGAGCCTGTCTTTTTATTAAGCAGGAGAAAGAAGGGAGTCGAGAGTGAAATGTGGGAGAGTGATAAATCAAAGACTGGCTTTTCTGAAACAAGGAAGAACGACATTCTACACACAAGCAGAATGTGTGTAGAATTCTGCTTGTGGAGGATCCTAAGGAGGATCCCTAGATTAGAAGCAGCTGCAGCTTCAAGGTTTAGGGAAAAATCAAAGTTTGTCTTTCACACGGTTTAACAGATTCTTCCAACCTGGGGTGTGAAAACTAAACCTTTATATGAAAAACAAACTGGTAACTACTTATGTAAGAATAACAAAACATAATTATTCTAACAGGAACCATAATCTGAATTTTTCTAATGAAATATTGACCAATATTTTGACTTGTAACGATGGCAAAATGTAAAGTTTCTGGTTTCCTGTGTGGTGATTTTATGACTTTGTGTTTTTATGATGTGAATCACTTTGAATGTAAAAAAATATTAAACCTTCAGCAGGTTTAACTTTGGGTATGAAAATTATTATAATTACTTATGGAAAATTATTAACCAGTAATTTAGATCAGAAATGACTTCATTCCTTGTAGAGAAAATTATATTTTACAGCCAAAGAGTTCAGTCTGTTATTTCTAAAACCAAAGTTTTCTAACTGAAGGGATAAACTCAGTTCTGGTTTATCTTCAGGATCTACATGTGGAATAAACAGAAACATATTTAAATATACAAGTTTATTAATAAAGGAACCTAAATTTAAACATTTTATTCAACCAACTCATTAAACTAACACACAATTAAAACTACTGAGATTAAAATATGAAACTAAAATAACTTAAGATAAAAACTGAAGCATTAAAATGATTCAGTGATGTCATAGTGATGTCATAGTTCAGTATTAATGGTGGATATTGAGAACCAGCTTTATTTCATGGGGAATGTGTTAATTAATTATTACTAATTCAAAATATGTTTATTCTTTAAACTGGATCACCAGAAATGTTCAATAATAAAACCTCATTAAAAGGAAGTAATTTTTACTGGAAGAGAATCAATAACTTTAGTAAATGGAGAAGTTGTTTCCAGTTCACACTGGGAGGAAACTGATGATCTGATTTTTCTTTTCCTTCCATAAATGATCTCATAACAACAGGCCCGTCTGCTGGTGGACGAGGTCAAGATGTTTCTAACGTAGAGCAGGAGGATTCAGTTCAAACCTGCAGCTGTCCAGGCAGAAAAATATTTATGAGGCCAAAGTCCAACGATTTAATGTGATAAATAAATATTTATTGTAGCTACATATTTATATCTGTCGTTGATTTGACTATAAAATGAAATAAATTCAGCTTTATTCAAATACTTGTTTCATTTTGATAACATATCAAATAAGAAGTAAAACATGAAACTGTTTATGTTCACAAATGACTTAAAAAAGAAATTGAGTTAAAGTTTGATTTATACTTTTATGTTTCATATCTGGACTCAACATCTCAGAATATTTCAATCATTTAAATGCAAGGCTCTGATTGGTTGAGCCTCACAGCCAAACATGGTCCAGACCTGCTAGGCTGCTTGATTTGGACCCGGAAAGTTGAATCAGAACCATTTGGATCCAGAAAGTAAACGGATCAGTTCTGATAAAAATCTTTCTCCAGCTCATCCTGAGTCAAAATGTCTTTATTTATTAGCAGCTTTATTTACTTTATTTTCTCACAAAGTTTTTCTGCTAAGAAACTTTTGAGCAAAACATGAAATATGTAAAGCAGCTTTTCAAAATAAGAGTCACAAAATAAAGCACCATAATGAAATGAATAGATGATGATGAAATCAATAAATCCTGAAATAAATGAAATAAAAAGGTAAAAATGTCTGGGGACATTTATTTGTTTCATATAATATTTATTGATATTTATTTATATAATCTTGAATAAAAGTCTTTCTGTGCAGAACATCAACACTGATTTAATATCTGATTTAGACAGAACCAGCTGAGTCCAGAACCGGTTCTGGTTCTATCAGCTCCTCATCCTGACCTTCTATCAATATCAACCAATCAGAATCAGGATGAACTGATCAGATCATGTTCTGGTTACCAGGGCAACCAGCTCCACCAATCAGATCTCTTGTGGTCAAAATGAGTCAACCAGGTTTCCTGTCTGTTAATGAAGCTCAGATTTAATGGAAAATCATCTGATTATGAAAATATTCTGTTATTATAACTCATCCGTCTTCATTTGTCTCCACAGAACCGTTTCCAGTCTGGGCCACAGTTCTACTGGTTCTACTGGTTCTACTGGTTCTGGCTCTGGTTGCTGCTGCAATTTATTACTTGTTCCTTTGGAGACCAGGTGAGTCTCTAGAACTGCATTACCCATAATGCCTTTGGTCAATGTCTGTTCTCCTCCAGAGCAGGACTGAAGAGAAGAACCTCGCGGCAGCAAACAGGAAGGGGCGGGACGGACCGCTGTCAGTCTCAGACCTTATTTGGAAATGGGACCATTGCACTCCGGAAGTGAAGGGGGCGCTATTTCCTATATTATCCGCAGCCTCCAGTTTTTATTTTATTTTGAAATCTGTGATATATCTTCACCTTTAGGAAGGATTTTCACTCTCAGCATGTATTTGAACTTCTCTCTTTTATTTACTTCAGCTCAGCTCACAGTTTTAACTGATTGCAGTTTTTTGTGAACTCCTAAATCTGCTCCTTAGTCTCATCTTTTCAGGCCTGCTACTGCCTCTAGTGGCGTGGGGGTGGTAACACAACTAATATAATTACATTACTAAATCAGAATAGCACAAAGTCTTAATTATTTTTTAATTTTTAATTTTCTTAAGGATGTAGAGTTTATTAAACTACCTGATTCCTGTTTCTCTCGATGGCCAATCGAGAGAATAATATTCAATAATATTAGCCTGTTGAAACTGAGGCTAATATTAAATATTTGGGTCGTTCCTGGACAGTCAGTCAACTTTACTAAAACACTGATTATATTTTTAAGAAATGTTTTCAGAGACTCTATCTTTTAAGGAGACCCAGAGATCTTGGGGTTTCCCAACTAGAGCTTGTGTACAAGACAATGTTGACAATGTTAACTTTTCATCTCATCGGCTGGTTTGGTCACATGAGCTGCAGAATAACAGACAAACTTTTAAAAATACTTTGAATGGCAGGTAAAACGACTCTGTCTCAACTGTTTGCTGAAAAAACATGGAAGACGTAGAAATATTTCATCAGAGAGGATTAATTCTCTATTACAGCAGCTCCTGGTGCATTGTGGGTCAGCAGCTCCTGGTGCATTGTGGGCCAGCAGCTTGAGGACAAACAGAAACTAAAGAGTCGGTGAGGATGGAGCAGAACTTGGTGTGTTGCTGCAGGCAGCAGCTGGTTCCACTTGGGACATGGACACATGTCTCTGTCCTCAGAGAGTCCAGGAGACACAGAGACAGGGAGGAGACATCAGAGCTGCTGCTGTCTGTCCAACTCATCTTGTCCTCTGTTGTTTCTCAGCCCCAGAACAGGTGATGGTGGAATCAGGGGAGAAGTTTGTCCTGCTGCCCTTAAAAGTCCCACGCTGCCTGTGGTTCTGTAAATACAGAATCTTCCAGCTTGTGGCTAAAGTGGAGTGGAAGAACGAATACAACAGGACGGTCCATGTGTATCAGAACGGTTCTGATCAGCCTGGAGAACAGAACCTGAAATACAGAACCAGAACCAAGATGGATGAAAACCTGCTGAAGACTGGAGACCTCAGTCTGACTGTGAGATGGCCCAGTGACGAAGACGAGGACACCTTCACCTGCAGAGTTTATAACAGGAAGGGAGACGTCCTGATGATGAAAGACGTCTGGCTAAAGGTCAAAGGTCAGTGGTATAAATGTACTTTTACAGTCGAAAGAGAGGAACTGTTTGGATCAGAACCAGTTCCATCTTTTCTCTCTGTTTGAACTGGATCGGTTCTGGTTCTGGTCGGTTCTCATTGACCAGTTGACATTGACATTTAGCTGGTTCTGATTCTGACCCATTTAACCCATGACCTCCATCAGAACCCTGGATCCCTTCAGAACCAGGCATCAGAGGTCCAGAACCTCCAGGTCCAGGTGTAGGTTCTGGATCTCTGCTCGGCTCCAGAACCAGCAGGTCCAGTAGCTCCATCAACCCGTCCAGAACTCAGAGCTTAATGTCCATGTGGACTGAAGGACGTCCTCATGTGGGACAGAACCAGAACCCAGACAGAACCGGCCTCAGTCCAACTGGACCTTCTGTCTCCAACAGACGACAGGAAGTCCTGAAGTTCTGCTTCCTGTCCTCTGCTGGTCTCCATGGAGACGTGTCCTCGTCTTTCTGCCAGTCTGAGTCCAACTGGAGACGAATGATGGACAGAAGCAGCCGGACACAGAGTCCATCTGCTGCTGGGGACAGTCTGCAGCTTCCTGCTGTCCTCACTGAGGACATTCTGTCCTCCTGCTGCTGGTTGGACACAGCAGAGACACCAGTGGAGACATGGGGCACATTTAGACTGGAACCAGTCCAACATGTTGGACCTTCATCCAGTCAGAGGAAATGTCCTCAGAGCTGCTGCTGTCTGTCCAACTCATCTGGTCCTCTGTTGTCTCTCAGTCCAACAGGTGGAGGTGGACCCAGGGGAGGAGTCTGTCCTGCTGCCCTGCAGAACCAGAGAGAGTCTGGATGGAGACGTTAAGGTGGAGTGGAAGGACAGAGGCAACAGGACGGTCCATGTGTATCAGAACGGTTCTGATCAGCCTGGAGAACAGGACGGGTTCTACAGAACCAGAACCAAGATGGATGAAAACCTGCTGAAGACTAAAGACCTCAGTCTGACTCTGGAACGGCCCACTGAGAGAGACAGAGGGATCTTTACCTGCAGAGTCTACAGAGACAGAGACATGCTGATGAAGAAACAAATTAATCTCCAGGTCAAAGGTCAGTGGTTTAAATGTATTTTTCCAATCAGCTGATTGGTTCTAATCAATAGAGATGGTTGTCTGATTAGAAGGTCAAAGGTCAATGTGATGTAATGAGTGATGAAGATGAGGAAGCAGAGCAGGAGGAAGAGGTCCAGGACAGACGGGGACCAGAGTCCATCTGCTGCTGGGGACAGTCTGCAGCTTCCTGCTGTCCTCACTGAGGACATTCTGTCCTCCTGCTGCTGGTTGGACACAGCAGAGACACCAGTGGAGACATGGGGCACATTTAGACTGGAACCAGTCCAACATGTTGGACCTTCATCCAGTCAGAGGAAATGTCCTCAGAGCTGCTGCTGTCTGTCCAACTCATCTGGTCCTCTGTTGTCTCTCAGTCCCAGAACAGATGGAGGTGGAATCAGGGGAGGAGTCTGTCCTGCTGCCCTGGAGAACCAGAGAGGATCTGGGTGGAGACGTTAAGGTGGAGTGGAAGGACAGAGACAACAGGATGGTCCATGTGTATCTGAACGGTTCTGATCAGCCTGGAGAACAGGACGAGTTCTACAGAACCAGAACCAAGATGGATGAAAACCTGCTGAAGAATAAAAACCTCAGTCTGACTCTGAGACGACCCACTAGGAGAGACGAAGGGATCTTTTCCTGCATCGTCTTCAACAGAGACGGAGACATCCTGATGGTGAGACGAATTTGGCTCAAGGTCAAAGGTCAGTGGTTTAAATGTATTTTTCCAATCAGCTGATTGGTTCTAATCAATAGAGATGGTTGTCTGATTAGAAGGTCAAAGGTCAATGTGATGTAATGAGTGATGAAGATGAGGAAGCAGAGCAGGAGGAAGAGGTCCAGGACAGACGGGGACCAGAGTCCATCTGCTGCTGGGGACAGTCTGCAGCTTCCTGCTGTCCTCACTGAGGACATTCTGTCCACCTGCTGCTGGTTGGACACAGCAGAGACACCAGTGGAGACATGGGACACATTTAGACTGGAACCAGTCCAACATGTTGGACCTTCATCCAGTCAGAGGAAATGTCCTCAGAGCTGCTGCTGTCTGTCCAACTCATCTGGTCCTCTGTTGTCTCTCAGTCCCAGAACGGGTGGAGGTGAGATCAGGGGAGGAGTCTGTCCTGCTGCCCTGCAGAACCAGAGAGAATCTGGATGGAGACGTTAAGGTGGAGTGGAAGGACAAAGACGACAGGACGGTCCATGTGTATCTGAACGGTTCTGATCAGCCTAGAGAACAGGACGAGATCTACAGAACCAGAACCAAGATGGATGAAAACCTGCTGAAGACTGGAGACCTCAGTCTGACTCTGAGACGACCCGTTCAGAGAGACGGAGGGAACTTCACCTGCAGCATCTACAACAGGAAGGGAGACGTCCTGATGGAGAAAGACGTCTGGCTAAAGGTCAAAGGTCAGTGGTATAAATGTACTTTTAGAGCCGAAAGAGAGGAACTGTTTGGATCAGAACCAGTTCCATCTTTTCTCTCTGTTTGAACTGGATCGGTTCTGGTTCTGGTCGGTTCTCATTGACCAGTTGACATTGACATTTAGCTGGTTCTGGTTCTGAACCATTTAACCCATGACCTTCATCAGAACCCTGGATCCCTTCAGAACCAGGCATCAGAGGTCCAGAACCTCCAGGTCCAGGTGTAGGTTCTGGATCTCTGCTCGGCTCCAGAACCAGCAGGTCCAGTAGCTCCATCAACCCGTCCAGAACTCAGAGCTTCATGTCCATGTGGACTGAAGGACGTCCTCATGTGGGACAGAACCAGAACCCAGACAGAACCGGCTTCAGTCCAACTGGACCTTCTGTCTCCAACAGACGACAGGAAGTCCTGAAGTTCTGCTTCCTGTCCTCTGCTGGTCTCCATGGAGACGTGTCCTCGTCTTTCTGCCAGTCTGAGTCCAACTGGAGACGAATGATGGACAGAAGCAGCTGGACACAGAGTCCATCTGCTGCTGGGGACAGTCTGCAGCTTCCTGCTGTCCTCACTGAGGACATTCTGTCCTCCTGCTGCTGGTTGGACACAGCAGAGACACCAGTGGAGACATGGGACACATTTAGACTGGAACCAGTCCAACATGTTGGACCTTCATCCAGTCAGAGGAAATGTCCTCAGAGCTGCTGCTGTCTGTCCAACTCATCTGGTCCTCTGTTGTCTCTCAGTCCAACAGGTGGAGGTGGACCCAGGGGTGGAGTCTGTCCTGCTGCCCTGGAGAACCACAGAGAATCTGGATGGAGACGTTAAGGTGGAGTGGAGGGATGGCAAATACAGGACGGTCCATGTGTATCCGAACGGTTCTGATCAGCTTGGAGAACAGAACCAGGTCTACAGAACCAGAACCAAGATGGATGAAAACCTGCTGGAGAATAAAAACCTCAGTCTGACTCTGAATCGGCCCACTAAGGGAGACAGAGGGATCTACACCTGCAGAGTCTACAGAGACAGAGACATGCTGATGATGAAAGAAATTAATCTCCAGGTCAAAGGTCAGTGGTTTAAATGTATTTTTCCAATCAGCTGATTGGTTCTGATCAATAGTGATGGTTGACTGATTAGAAGGTCAAAGGTCAATGTGATGTAATGAGTGATGAAGATGAGGAAGCAGAGCAGGAGGAAGAGGTTCAGGACAGACGGGGACCAGAGTCCAACTGCTGCTGGGGACAGTCTGCAGCTTCCTGCTGTCCTCACTGAGGACATTCTGTCCACCTGCTGCTGGTTGGACACAGCAGAGACACCAGTGGAGACATGGGACACATTTAGACTGGAACCAGTCCAACATGTTGGACCTTCATCCAGTCAGAGGAAATGTCCTCAGAGCTGCTGCTGTCTGTCCAACTCATCTGGTCCTCTGTTGTCTCTCAGTCCCAGAACGGGTGGAGGTGGAACCAGGGGTGGAGTCTGTCCTGCTGCCCTGCAGAACCAGAGAGAATCTGGATGGAGACGTTAAGGTGGAGTGGAAGGACAAAGACAACAGGATGGTCCATGTGTATCAGAACGGTTCTGATCAGCCTAGAGAACAGGACGAGTTCTACAGAACCAGAACCAAGATGGATGAAAACCTGCTGGAGAATAAAAACCTCAGTCTGACTCTGAGACGGCCCACAAGGAGAGACGGAGGGATCTACACCTGCAGAGTCTACAGAGACGGAGACATCCTGATGGTGAGACGAGTTCCGCTCAAGGTCAAAGGTCAGTGGTTTAAATGTATTTTTCCTATCAGCTGATTGGTTCTGATCAATAGTGATGGTTTTCTGATTAGAAGGTCAAAGGTCAATGTGATGAAGATGAGGAAGCAGAGCAGGAGGAAGAGGTCCAGGCTGGTTCTGGTTGGTTCTCCCAGAAGAACCTTCTGGTTCTGGTTCTGTTAGTAGGAATAGATGAACCAAAGGAAAGAAAATGGTAAAAAGAGGAGAGAGAGCAGCTGGAAGGACAACCAGGAAGGTAGAGAGAGAATCATCAGGTTCTGGGAAGTTCTGCCTCCATCCTTCTGAACCCAGACAGAATAAATCCTCCACCTCACTGAGGACGTTCACCATGAATCAGGATTTAATCAGGATTTCAGGCTCTGATCAATAAGCAGCATTGATCAATACTCAATAGTTGGGCTTTGTTCTGTAATTGACGGGTTGCCAGTTCTGATCCGGCTCAGTCTGTCTCAGCTGTTGTCCTTTGACTAGACCGTTCTCCACTATGCTCTGTCAGACTGATGCTAATGTGTTGTAGCCGCCAGAGCAGCTGTAGCTACTGCAGTAGCTCAGCACTTCATTGGGTGAATGAATGAATGAATGAATGAATGAATGAATGAATGAATGAATGTAGAGAGAAAAGCTCTGCAGTCTGAGGACTGGATGAGTTCAGATTCATGGAGTCATTGACCAACATCTGGTTGATCCTGATGCTGCTGGATTGTCTCTAACTGTCCTCTGTCTCCTCAGCAGGGACAGACCGGGTCCAACCAGAGGACAGGAGGACCAGAAGCAACTCTATTGATCAGCCTCTAATGGGTGATCAATTAGTCTGATCAGGTTGATCAATCTCTGATTATTGATCCAGCCAGACTTTGGATCAGAGCCGATCTCAGTGAAGGTTCTGATGGACCAACAGAGGACACTTCCTGGTCCTCTGGTCCAGTCTGCAGCCTCTTATTGATCACTATTGATTATTGATGACAGAATGAAGATCTGAAGGAACCAGTTCATGACTGGAACTGGAACTGGTTTGGATCCATCAGGGAGGAGAACAGTTCAGTTTGACCCAGGACCGCCGCCCTCCTCCTCCTCCCTCCTCCTCCTCCCTCTTCCTCCTCCCTCCATCATCATCTCCATCATCTTCATCATCATCATCTTCATCTTTTTCTCTTCAAACCCAAAAATCTCTGAATTTTTTGCTTCCAGTCCAGAATTTGGATCTTTAGTTTAGAGCTGCACTGATTGTAATTTTCCGGCCGATTAAAAATCTTTAAAATTTGACCTGCTGGTTCTAATTTTGGCCTTTTTTTCTGAAATGTTGCTACATATCAGGAGAAAGTTGCTGAGTTGCCAACAGACTGACTGCAAACATTGAGTTCTGACCCGGTGGGCCGGTCTGCCAGTCAAACGTCTCTCTGATTTCTAGACCTTCGCTGAGGAAGAGAAAATCGTCTTCATGTCTAAATATCGGCTGATATTTCAGGAAATCAGCTCAGATAAAATGACTGGCAGAGAAATTGTTGCACCAAAGAAAACCTGGAAATATTTTGTTCCTTTATGGTTCATGTAAAGTCCAGTTACACTTATTGCATTTATTAATCTTTATTACATTATAATGCAGATTATTCTAGTCCTGGATTATAATCTAACTCTGAAAATCATCCTAAAGTGTCCATCTGGTTTCTATATGAATCCTGCCTTATTAATGTTTTCATTATAAATAATAGAAGCTTCTTTATCTCACTTTTTTATTTTAGACACAATTTGATTGTAAAAGTGAAAACCTACTAACACCATAAACTGTTATTTTATAAAATACAGAATTTGAACATAGTTCCAGATTTCTGATCACTAAATGTTTTAATTTCTGACTGAAATATATTTTATGCCTCATTTTATCCATTTGTTACATTTTGCTTTCATGTTAATGTGAATTTAAAGACAAAACTTTGAATTTTAAACCTCCAGAATGAAGATCTAATTTATTACCAAAAGATCATGAAATAATTTGATCACTAATATAATTATTCAATATATTTAGTCAGACATCAGCTGAAGCTCTAGAATGAGTTTTTCTATACATGTTACTATTTACAGTGTTCATATTCTATGCTTGTATATCTACTATAATGATATTTCATGCTTGTATTTTTTATTTCTTGTGAATTTTTAGATTTATTTTACATTTTCTCGGCGCTTTAAGGCTGAATGAATCTGATTCTCTGGTTTCTGAGTTTTTCTCTGCTGGTTTTATTTTCAGTCAGGATGAAAAAATAGTTTTTATTTTAAATCTGGATGTTTCCTGAATCTGCAGAATCAAATTGAGAATCATTTGAATTATTGATCCCTAATAACAGATGAACTGATTGGTGCTGAAGGTTAATCAATATTTATCTAATCATAAATATCTATTTCACTTGCTGGAATCCATGGATATACAGAGTTTTTATTAATTTGGCTGGAAAATAACGTTTTATTTTCAGACCAAATCAGTTTCCAGATTTTATAGATTTTTTTAGTTTAAAATGAAAACAGAAAATATTTTCATAACTTTGTTTTCTTTACTGATTTATTTCGTCCCTTCAGGGAGTCGACCTGAATCCAAACTAAAACATCCTGGTTGGTCCTGATTTCACTCTGAACTACAGAAAACCAAAAAAAATCCAGATTTTCCAAAAATTAAATCCTCAAACAGAAACTCAGTAAGTTTGATACTTTTTCATTTTTTTCTTTAAATGCCAGTTTTAGTTTTTAAACTCATTTTCAGGTGAATTTTATTTGTTTCTGCCAGGTTTTGTTAAACATGTTTGCTAAAATGCCAAGATGTGCTTAATAACAATAAAACGTGATAATAAACTAAAAACTTCCGTCTGTTTTGTGTTTGAATTCATTTCTATTTAGTTTTTCCAGGATCGTCTTGCAGTGACTCTTTTAAATCAGGTTCTTAAATCATTTTCTTGACTTTTCATCCCATTTTAAACTGCAGAGTAAAAATATCTCTAACACTTTATTAGTTCTGTTGATTTCAGGCTGATTCTGTTTTCACACAAACTTCAGACTTTCTCATATTTATTCAAATCAGCTCTTGCTGCTGCATCCTTGTGATGAAAACGTTCCCAGAAAGTCGTTCCTTCTGGTCTCTCCAGGCCAAAGTCAAACTGTCCCAGGTTGAACTGAAGCTGGAGACGTTTTCCTCCAGTCTGGCTGCTTTAGTATCTTCATATTTAGGAGTTTTGTGTTTCTCTGTGACGTTTCTGCTCAACGTTCATAATCAGCTCCAACTTTAAGCTCCAACACCAAACAACACATTTTACGCTCTTCTGCAGAAACCAATCTTCATTGTCTCTGTTTCCATCCAGCTGCAAACAGTGAAACACAATAAACATCCTGGAGCTTCACAGTGACAATAATTACAGCCAAATGAAAACTTTATATTAATTTAGAGTTTAGTATCAATAAACATCCATCATGCAGATTATGTTAAAAAAAACACATTTTAGGAAAAACATCTTTATTTAGAAAACATTTATGAAACAGCAACACAAAACATTTTATACTAAATTAAAGGAGAAACATTAAAGTAAAAACATTTAATAGAAATAAACAAATGTTCAAATATATTAAAATATACATTTAAATCTTTCAGGGGTCAAAGTTCAGACTGGATCTCTGCCTGGGATCATTTATGGTCTGAACAAATCGTTACACGTTTCCATGTTGTTGGTCTCATCCTGCAGCCAGTTCTAAATATGGAACCAGTTCTACAGATGGAACTAGTTCTAAAGATGGAACCGGGTTTCGGGTCGATCTTCCTGTTCCTGTAGAGAAGAACCGGATCCGACTCCAGATCAGTTCTGCTGAAACAGATCCATTCTCTGCTCCACATGGCAGACTGATGATCTGATCTGCAGGAGAGGAAACAACAGGACACAGAGGTCAAAGGTCAAAACATTTAAAATAACATTAATTTACTTTGTTAAACTGGTTTATAACTGAATCAATAATTGACAGTAAAAATTAAAACTCTTCATCCAAACTATCAACAATGAAACTAAAATAATTTCCTGGTTGAATTAATCAGATCTTCATGTTCTGACACCAGGCTGTACCTGACCTTTGACCTTACAGACTTGCTGCTAGCTTAACAGAGTTTCACATCCTGGCTGCACCTTACGTTGCTTATGTCAGTGCTGCCTTCAATGAGTGTGGGAGATGTCGGTATCAGAGACCCGACTGGACCAGTTCTGATCAGGTGAGTCTCTCTGTTCCTCCATGTGAACCTGAATCAGTAAAACTGTTTTCCAGCTAAAATCAGGTCAGTTTAACTTCCTGATGTTTCCAGGTTGGACCTTTACATTCCTGCTGCAGTTATCAGATCAGAATGTAAAACTGAATCACTTTAGATGTGAGACCTGAAAATGTTTAGATTTGTTTAAATTGATTAAAATATTTATCTATTGTTAAGGAGGAAAGTTATTAGGTTAGCTTAAACTTTGGAAAAAAGCATGGCTCGCCTTTCCTCCTTGTTAGCCGGGTCGCGAGCGGATGTCATCACGGCTGGCAAGGAAACGGCGAGGCAGAATGACGTCACAGAGATGCAGAGTTTAATTCAATAGAAAACACCGTATGAATTTAACAAGAAACTTCAGAGTATACAGAAGCACATTCTTTACCTGAGACAAAAGAATTAAAAGAAAAAGAACAAAGGCGCCTTTGGAGACAGCTGATGCTTAACAGCAAAACAGGACAGTCGTCTGAATTCTTATTATTGTGCATTCTCTTTTCTAGTGAAGGCGTTTCTCTTTGTTAATATATGCAAATAGGGCGTACCCCTGTTTCGACCAACCAAGAGCTACCTTGAAAAAAAACTTAAACCTTCCCCTGAGTTTTAATGACAAATATCAAGAGTCATTTTAGTTATTAAAGTTATAAGTTATTTTCACAAAACCTATCTTGCTCCTCTGCAGTCAGCTTCTCCAAAGATTTGAATCTTTGCCTTATCACAAACAATGATGAGATAGAAGTCTTTTTCAACCTGTAAAACATAACATTCAAACCATTGCCTTTTGATTCCAATATTGTCATAGTTAGTACATTTTCAAATACATTCCATTTAACTAGATTAGTACTTGTAACTTGGGTAATATATTTTAATCTAACACACTATTGCTATTAATATTAAGAGGTGTATTAGAAATTAAACCTCAGTGTTTCCAAGATTCCTAAGTTGTGATCAACTCCAGATGCAACTCTGAGCTCCTGAGAAACCCCCGACCTCTGACCTGCGAGCCGGGGAAGATATTCTTTATGGCCTCCTAATTTAAAACCTTTCAAGAGCTTTGTGTTTTATGGCTGGTCTAAATTACAGCCTTGCCAAAAGAATGTTTATCTGTGAACTCCTGCTTGCATCTGCTTTTGTCCAAAGGAATGTTGGTCTACTTAGACACACATGGCATTAGCTTAACTATATTAAACCATCAAAAATAGCCATGATTCCTTAACACTATGAAAACAGGAATCAGCAGAATCACCACAGGTTCTGTACATGGTTACAAAATGTTTGTTTTTAGGTGTAAAATGAAAAAGAGTGATAGTTTTAATCCCATCCTGTCACTAAAAACTTTATTAATTTCTAAGCTAAAACCTGTCAGCAGAAACAAACATGAAGCAGAAAATGGATCCAACAAGTTCGAGCCGTTTCCTGCAGCAAAGGCCACACATCCGTTTTTACATCTCTAAGAAAAGTCAGAGGAAACTGATTCTGTGATAAAACGGCTTGCCATACCGGACTCGCCCTGTCGGAGCTGAAAACAACCATGACGTCACAGTAAGATATGAACATCTGTCTCTGGTTTCCATAGAAAACACAGAGAACAACATCTGCATCAAGCAACAAACTGGAATCTGATCCAACATGAACCTCCTTTAAAATCCCCCAGAGATCTTCAGACTTTAATTAGGACATAAAGACGGACAGCGCCCAGATCTCTGAGGAGCTCACTGCGCATGTCCGGGTTCTGCTCTTCTTGTAAATCACGTGACTTCAGCAGAAGTGAAACTGAGCTGCTGGCTGTGACTGAGTTTATTTATAAAGTTTCTTCATCTGATCTGTTGAAACTCATCAGGTTGAATCTGGAAGCAGAAAAAACAACCAACTGGAATCTGTTCATGTT
>NW_022587649.1:0-2500 GCF_003331165.1 Xiphophorus hellerii | reverse complement strand
GCAACAACACCAGGCAGGTGTGGCAGGGTGTCCAGCACATTACAAGCTACAGATCCAGCAACCAGCCATGCACGGAGGGAACCACTTCCCTGGCAGAGGAGATGAATATCTTCTTTGCCCGCTTTGAGGCGACACCTACCACAGCTCCATCACAGCTGCCTGTCCACAGCAGCTCTGCTCTCACAGTAGAGGAGTGTGAGGTGAGGCAGGTGATGAGGAAGGTGAACCCAAGGAAGGCTGCGGGACCTGACGGTGTGTTGGGACGGGTGCTTAAAGACTGTGCAGACCAACTGGCTGGAATCTTCACAAAGATTTTTAACCAGTCCCTGTCTCAAGCCACTGTCCCTCCCTGCCTAAAGTCCTCTACCATTGTCCCCCTGCCGAAGAGAACCAACATCAACACCCTGAACGACTACCGTCCAGTGGCACTCACACCGATCATCATGAAGTGCTTGGAGAGACTGGTGCGGAGTCACATCCTCGCTGGCCTGCCTGCTGAGCTGGACCCTCTCCAATTTGCCTACAGAGCAAAGAGGTCCACAGAGGACGTTGTATCCACAGCACTTCATGCTGCCCTGGCCCACTTAGAGAAGCAGGGGAGCTACGTCAGAATGCTCTTCGTGGACTTCAGCTCAGCATTTAATACTATACTTCCCCAACGTCTGGTGTCCAAGCTAGCAAACCTTGGGCTCCCATCAGCCACCTGCAGTTGGATCCTGGACTTCCTAACAGGTCGCTCCCAGAGGGTCAGACTGGGCCCCCACACCTCCACTGCTCTGAGCTTGAACACCGGATCGCCACAGGGTTGCATGCTCAGCCCACTTCTCTACACCCTCTACACTCATGACTGTGTCTCCAACCACCTCAGCAACAAGATCATAAAGTTTGCAGATGACACGACTGTTGTTGGTCTCGTCTCAGGCGGGAAGGGGGAGCTGGAGTACAGGGATGAGGTGAAGCGGCTGTCAGAGTGGTGCAAAGTCAATAACCTGCTCCTCAACACCTCCAAAACAAAGGAACTGGTGATCGACTTCAGGAAGAACAAAACGGACATCCAACCTCTCACCATCAGTGGGACCTGTGTGGAGAGGGTCCCAGTGTTCAGGTTTCTGGGCATGGAGTTGGAGGACAAGCTAACCTGGAGCACCAACACCAAGGAGCTGTTGAAGAAGGCACAGCAGAGACTGTACTTTCTGAGAATACTCAAGAAGAACCATCTCCCCTCAGACCTGCTGCAGGCCTTCTATCACTGCTCCATAGAGAGTGTGCTCACGTACGGTCTGTGTGTCTGGTACGGCAGCAGCACATCCGCGGACAAGAAGGCGCTCCAGAGGGTTGTTAGGGCAGCAGAGAGAACCATAGGCTGCCCCCTCCCCACTATGGAACAGATTTACACTTCCAGGCTCCACAAGAAAGTTTTGGACATTTTAAATGACTCTTCACACCCTGGCCATGGTCTCTTCCAGCTGCTGCCATCAGGCAAGAGATACAGAGCAATAAAAACCAGGACAAATCGCCTAAAACACAGTTTTTACCCGATGGCAATCATGGCACTAAATTCAAAGGCATAAGAACTTCTGCTCTTGACACCACTTTGTTAAAAATGTCAATTCTGTTGCGACACCTCCAGGCGCTGCAACCATCTTCTGATGTCTATTTATTTCTCATTTTGTACTATTTATTTCTTTATCTTTGTATATTATGTATATACACATAACCTGCATCTTAACTCGAGTCGAGCAAATCTCAATCTGTAATCTGTTGATGACAATGACAATAAATCTGATCTTATCTAAAATATTGTCATATTTAGTTTAAGATTAGATCATCTTTAAATGTTAAATTTTCTCCTCTTTCCCTTCAGCTCTGGAAGTGCTGAGAATATTGAACTTACAGACATCAGTTTTATTATTTATGATAATTATAACATCATTTATATCACCGGTCTCTGATTCCTAAATTCATTTAAATGAGAATTAATTCAATCATAAACTGACAGAAAGTCCAGTTTGGTAATATTCTCAGTTTGTAAAATCATAAATGAACATGAAGATGATCATCTGATGATTCTGCTGAGCTGCTCTGTCACTATAACTGAGAAAACCTGAACAAAAAGCCACCAGAAGGTTTTTGCTCTCATTCATACAGGATTGAGTCCAATTCAGTCTAAAGACAAAAAAAAGACAAAATTTTAAAAATCAAGTAAATTTTACCTTCAGCTGTTATGAAAATGATTTATATATAAAATGACTTTAAAAGAAATTTGAGTTTGTAATTTGAAGCCTTGAAATTGGCCTCTGTCCCTTTAAGAAGCTCCTAATCTTTCCAACACTTCAGTTCATTGTCACAACAATGCTTCTCCATTATGCCTTTTCCAGCTGTTCTTAGGAGCGTTGCTCTGAGCAGCAGCTCAGCAGCTCCAGCAGGTGTTTGCTAATTGCTGCTGGCTAGTCTGAAGGAGCTGCTCTGTGAGGCAGAAACCTGGAAGCTGCAGCCAATG
>NW_022587648.1:35468-124999 GCF_003331165.1 Xiphophorus hellerii | reverse complement strand
GACCAGGAGGAGTTAGAACCTGTGCAGGAAAAACAACAGGAAGAGCCAGAAGATCATCAGATAACAATGGAAGAGAAAGAAGTTTACTGCAGTCAGGCTGAAGAACAGATTGAATTAAAACAGGAGACTGATACCTGGATGGTGGTTCCTGTTGATGAGCAAACAGACCACACTGAATCAGAACCAAAGAAGAACCAAGTCATCTTCCAGGAAGCTGCTGAAGCTGAGAACCAAAATCAGGAAAGAAGAAAACCTTTCTCATGTGTCAGCTGTAAAAAGCGTTTGACTTTCAAATCTGATTTTGATGCTCACATGAGGATTCATACTGATGAAAAGCCGTTTTCATGTGTGACCTGTGGAAAATGTTTTAGTCAAAAACAGTATTTAACTCGGCACATGATGATTCACACTGGTGAAAAGCCGTTTTCATGTGTGACCTGTGGAAAAGGTTTTAGTCGAAAACAGTATTTAACTCGGCACATGATGATTCACACAGGTAAAAAGCCGTTTTCATGTGTGAACTGTGGGAAAGGTTTTAGTCGAAAACAGTATTTATCTCGGCACATGATGATTCACACTGATGAAAAGCCGTTTTCATGTGCAATCTGTGGAAAATGTTTTAGTCGAAAACAGGATTTAACTCACCACATGATGATTCACACTGATGAAAAGCCGTTTTCATGTGCAATCTGTGGAAAATGTTTTAGTCGAAAACAGTATTTAACTCACCACATGATGATTCACACAGGTGAAAAGCTGTTTTCATGTGTGACCTGTGGAAAATGTTTTAGTCAAAAACAGGATTTAACTCGGCACATGATGATTCACACTGGTGAAAAGCCGGTTTTATGTGCGATCTGTGGAAAATGTTTTAGTCAAAAACAGGATTTAACTCGGCACATGATGATTCACACTGGTGAAAAGCCGTTTTCCTGTGCGATCTGTGGAAAGTGTTTTAGTCGAAAACAGTATTTAACTCACCACATGATGATTCACACAGGTGAAAAGCTGTTTTCATGTGTGACCTGTGGAAAAAGTTTTAGTCGAAAAGTTAGTTTAACTCACCACATGATGATTCATACAGGTGAAAAGCCGGTTTTATGTGCGATCTGTGGAAAATGTTTTAGTCAAAAACGGATTTTAACTGAACACATGATGATTCACACTGATGAAAAGCCGTTTTTATGTGCGATCTGTGGAAAATGTTTTAGTCAAAAACGGATTTTAACTGAACACATGATGATTCACACTGATGAAAAGCCGTTTTTATGTGCGATCTGTGGAAAATGTTTTAGTCGAAAACAGGATTTAACTCGGCACATGATGATTCACACTGGTGAAAAACCATTTTCATGTGTGACCTGTGGAAAAAGTTTTCGTCACAAGGTGAGTTTAATTCACCACTTGAGGCGTCACATAGGTGAAAAGCAGTAGAAGTATTTTCCATACATGTTCTATGTTGAGGTTCACTATAGAACTGATTTGGTTTAAAACTAGAATGAAAGACTAGAGGGGTTTCATGTCTATAAAGCTGAAAATTGTTGTATTTGTTAAATGTGATCATTTGGATACTTGTAGATGTGCAACCATGACACATTTTCCTTCAGAGATGCTTTCTTGTTTTTTTTTGGCATATTCTTCATCAAAAAACAATAATGATAAACTGTATGTTGTTGTATTAACTTACTGTTTATGTCAAACTGTATGTTGTGTGTGTACAACGTGAAGAGCAGAGGGCTCAGCACACAGCCCTGAGGAGTGCCAGTACTGATGCTGATAGATGAAGAGGCTTGGGGGCCCACTGACTATTTCATGCATTAACAGAGTTTGACCGGACATGGACTCCCTTCCAGAACATTCTCACATGATTGGACTTGAGGGATTGATTTGTATTATTCTGTACAATAGAGAGAGTTAGTGGGGTTTATTTTAAAAGTTTTTAAAATCAAAACTAGAATGTACAGAATTGAGTGTTTTTTTTTTTTTAAATCTGGAAAAAAATATTTGCGATAGTTTTGTCTTTAAAGTAAAATGAGATTGAGTTTTCTTTCAAATTATATTAACCAGTTTTACTCTGATTAAAATCTTTTCAAATGAAATAAAATGGATTTGTACTTGAAGGAAAATGCAAGATTCACCACAAATTAATTTTCCTGCTTTGATTGCCAGAGCCGGCACAAGGCATAGCAAACTAAGCAGCCACTAAGGGCCCCAGGGCCACTAAGGGGCCCCTCAGTGGAGCTGATTTTATTTATTTTTCTTAGTAATAATTTCTGTCATAATATCAAAACCACACAATGTCACTATTAAGTGGTTTGTTTTTACAATAATATATATTTGATAATGTATGTAGAAATTATATTTTTATTGATAGAAAGAAACAATATGCTCTTGGCGGCCCCTGGTGGCCGCGGTAGGTACCGCACGCTTCGCTGGTAACATGAGCCTCATCCAAACGTGAAAAGCTCCGGTCAGAAGACAACAGAGGTGGGGACTCGAGTCACATGACTTGGACTCGAGTCAGACTCGAGTCATTAAAATCACGACTTGAGACTTGACTTGAAAAAATGCTCAAAGACTCGGACTTGACTTTGACTTTCATGCCATTGACTTGGGACTTGACTCGACTTGAAGCTGTTTACTTGTAAAGACTTGATATTTTTTACTCAAAGTCTTAAAATTTAAAACACATTATTTATAAAGTGGCGTCATTAATTAATTTCACTCATTCCGTATCAATATGCGCAGACCGTCACTATGGTTTTCCTCTCTCCTTATGTATGTATGTGTACGTAGCTGCAGCACAACCAATCAAATTAACAGGATTTGGACGTTTAAAAAAACGCGGCAAAGCTGCAGAGCTCAGGGAACGAAATACGAAATAACCGCTCGAATATGCTTCCGCGAGTAATTTCTTTTGGCTACGTAGGTTATGAACTTTCGACTAAAAAACGAACTGCAACTTGTAAAACATGCAAGAAGAGAATATCGGATGGAGATGCCACGACGTCCAACTTTGTCCGGCATTTGAAGCTTCACAAAGATCGGTAGGTGGCACTTTTCTTTTGCTGTAAGATAGTTGACTTTAGCTAACTTCGTGTTAGCATGTGTACTCCGGGTTAAATTGGTGATGATTTACCATAAATCCGGTCCTTCAAATGCCTCCACAAATAATGTGCACCGTGTTAGCTCAGGAAGCCGGTGGATAGTGAGCGGGGCTCCGGAACAGAAAGCAGATTCTGGACCTGAACACAGGGAACAGAGTCTCTCTGTCCCATCATGATGATGAGCCGGGTCTAGTATCATCTAAGGATGGTTGGTGTATTTGAAGACATCTACGTTGGAAAATTATATTGACAATATATTGTTTACTGCAGTCAGTGCATTAAGTCAACTGTTTTTGACTTAATGCACTGACCGGCGTGACTGTCACATGTTGCACAGAACCCATTTCCAGATTTCTATCATTTGAGATAAATACATATTTTAAAAAGAACAAATGGTCTATTATTTGAATTTTATGTATAATTGCAAATTATTAAAAAAAATAAAATAAAAACGACTCGAAATGACTTGAAATTAAAGGTTCCTGACTTGAGACTTGACTCGACTTTTGCCTGTCTTTACTTGAGACTTGACTCGGACTTGAGGACAGAGACTTGAGACTTACTTGAGACTTGCAACACAGTGACTTGGTCACACCTCTGGAAGACAAGTCAGCAAAACAATGTCTCCAAAAAGGACTTATCCTTCAGGAAGGGAGAAAAGAAAGGAAGAATAGAAAAAAGCCAAGATAAAGGTTTGTTTTAATGTGTCTTGATAATGTCATGTAAACGATTTGTAAAGCTGCTAACAGAAAATTAGCTTGAATGGTCCAGTTCAACAGCCCAACATTTATAGGGTCTTTGTGTTTGTGTGAACCTGAGTTTAAACTTTAAACGAGTTGATTCTCATGGTTGGCTCTGTATATTTCTGAGGTACTTTTGGCTTCAAAACTCCGTGTTTGATAAGGTTTGATAACAATAACTTAAACTTCTCAATGTTTGACATTGTCTAGCAAAATGTTTTTACGTCAGGCTACATAGCTGCTACATGGATGAGCTGCTCTATGCTGTAGTTGGTGATTTGTTGTTTGCTGCTGAGCATAATCATTTTGTGGCTAAAACAAACATTATTTTTACATCAACTTCTAAGTTATGTTAAAATCATTTGAAGGATCAGAATCAGTCCAGTACTGGTACCGGTCCACATTGTAGGGGAGAAAGACTCACCTGGTATAAATTACAATTTTTAGCTATGTGTTAGATTTTAAATTTCTTATTTTCATATGTACTCATTTATCTTACTTTAATTTGCTTTTTCTAGCAGCTGTTAACTTCTGTAACTAGGGTTTCCCAAGTCTGAATAAAAAGAGGAGCAGCGAGAGGGGAAATTTAGAGTGAATTGCAATAGACACTGTTTCAAAGTTATAATAATTTATTAAAATAAAAACAGTAAAATTAAATAATACCTCTATGTAGATGAGAAGAAGTTAGGAAAAACTAAGCTGAGTTGCCGAGGCTTGGCGGTAGGTGCTGACAGGTTCTGGATCGGAGGCTCCCGAGCAAAGAATCACCAAACACCGTGACGTCACACACTCTTTGGATTTCCCTCAATCGATTTATGTTGATCACGGGACAGCCACAGCAACAGGGGGCGCCACCATCTGGGCCAAACGCACCACCTTCAATCCTGAGGGCTAAAAAATAAAAAAATACAAACTATTATTAAAATACCGGTAGAAAAATCAAATAGATAAAACCGTTAAAAGTCTTTTACACTCGACCACCAGCACCGCACAATTCAGTGAACAAGCCGGTGCTGATCGGCTCTCAATAAGCCACAGGATGGGCGGAACCAGCGGTAACTCCGAACAAAGCAGCAGCGATCATTGTGGATATACGGAAACTATAGGAAAGGTTCTGATCTGGTGGAGTGAAGAAACTGTGAAACATGTTGCGGGATGTAGGAGATACGAATCAGAAGACAATATTAACTTTGGATTTGTGGAAAACTGGAATACTAATATTGTATTTGTTTTATTTAGATAAAGTGGAAGAAAAGATTTTACGTCTTTCAAAGAGAACTGGCACTGTATGAGAAATCTTTAGATGTGATGATCGTAAGATCCACAAGGTGGCGGTAATGCAATGACATGAATAAACGACAGTCATAAAATCCCAAAGAAGAAGAAGAAGACAAAGAAAATGGCGCATGGTCTGTTTTGTTGAATGTTCGACTGTTTCTCTAAACGAGTTTATCAACGAGCCGTTAACTGCTGCTGAAGAAACATTCACAGAGTTTAAAGAAATCATCGTCAAGTCGGAGGAAGAGATGGATGATCATCGCAGACTGCTGGATTTCTCCCGGAGGCCCCAGATAATCTTACACCGAATAGGTAGGAACCACCAGCGTTTGGATGCAGGTTAAGGTCTAAATGTCTGCACCTTTCTGTATGAGGATCATTTTAGTAAATGTTCTTTTCCCGTATAAATGTTTTGTTAACCGGTAAATGAACGCAGGAATCACAATTACGCTGTGAAAATGGCTTATTGATGTAGAAATAAAATGACCTTTTATGGCTTTTTCTCCTTTAACTACACGAAGCTGAAGTTGGTTTCCGATTCCACCTAATTTTTCACTTCCTTTCGCATCTTTAATAGACTCTGGTTTAAAAACTGCAAGAACTACACTCTTCAAAACCTGGACTGGATTATTCTGCTCTAATAGCAGAATATTTAAATCCATGTTTGGGATTTGTGAAACTTTTTTCTGATTTGTGAAACTTTTTTCTGATTTGTGAAACTTTATGTAACAGACGGCTGTAGAAGATCTTTCCTTCCACAAACCATCTCCATCTACAATAACTCTTGGAAGAATTCATGAGTTACACCAACATTTAATTTCCCATTAGGATTAATTAAGTGGTTTTGAATTAGAATTGAATTGGAATTTTAAAAAACTGCATGGAACAAGTGTGAATAGTAATCTAAACTTTAGTGAAGTTTCACAAATCCCAAACATGAATTAAAATATTCTGCTATTAGAGAAGAATAATCTAGTCCAAGTTTGAAATACGTAGTTGTTGTAGTTTTGGCATTAGAGCAGTTTTAATATGAGCTGGATGCAAAGATGGGTAAAAATGGCATTTTATTGAAGTTCCACAAATCGGATAAAAGTTTCACAAATCACAAAGATGGTTTTAAATATTCTGCTGTTAGTTGAAAATAATCTTGTCCAGGTTTCAAGAGTTTAGGTGTTATGGTAGTTTGGGAATTTGAGCAGTTATACTATAACAGAGATTAAAAAGTGGTGAAATCAACCTTTATTGAAGTTTCACAAATCAGAAACATGGTTATAAATATTCTGCTGTGAGAGCAGATTAACCCAGTCCAGGTCAGAAGAGTCTAGCTGTCGCAGTTTTTAAACTAGAGTCTATTAAAGATGTGGAAGGTAGTGAAAAATTAAGTGGACTCGCCCTTTAGCCATTTCCTGAATCAGAAGCTGGAATCGGAAACCAACTTCAGCTTCGTCCAATGATCTCAGGTAATTACTAATTGGAACGTGCATATATAAGCTAGTAAAGCCTTGCAAAGCAAACAGCATGAAACAATAATAGAGGTGTTATTATCTGTCAAACTAAACCTCATATAAAAGTCCAATCAACAAGCCACTGCTGCATTGAGGTGATGTTTCATACGTAGGTGTAACACATGAGAAAACCCGGATCGTGACAGACGACGTGGAGTTTCAAATAATATCAAGTGGCCTAGGCTCTCCCTATTAAAAGTACCCAGGCAAGTCTGGCTTAAAATTATGAAACAGAAGTAGTATACAAAATATATTTTATTTATACATACTTTTATAATATTAAAAATAGACTTTATTATTCTAATTTAAAACCTAATGAAGCACAGCAACCCAGAACAAACACTAGGAGCAGTCTGAGACTTAAAACAACTGCAAACCAAATTAGTAGCACACACCACACACTACAGGATGATCGGTTATGAAATCGCAAGCGACAATCTTAGAGAACGATCAACGTTCTAAAATTGTCTTATGGAGAGGGGGGGGGATTGTGTAGTGTGAACTATTGCATCGGGTAGTCGATGTGCCCATCTTCTCTATTTAAATCTAATTATTACTATAGGGCAACATGATATACAGACTTTATAATCTGCACTCTTTTGGTTGAATGCAGTATTTATTTCCACTTTGGCTTTATGTTGTTTAATTTTTGTTCAAGTAGATTTTTTATTAATGGAGACTGAGAATCCATGTTATTTATGGTTTTGGTTGTTTTGTTTTGTTCATCAGCTCCAGTGTTTAGTGTTCTTTTGAAAATAAAGTGTATCTATCTTTGGCAGGAAATCGCATGCATTATTACGTCATTTCCATTAAATCAGTGTAAAATGGTCTTCAAACAATATTATCGTTTATCGCAATAATTTTTGAGACGATTAATCGTTCAGCATAATTTGTTATCGTGACAGGCCTAGTAGCAACAATATAAAAAGCGACACTGACGTTACACAAAACCAGCCATAAGTGACACATCAAAAATCCATTTATCCTACCAGCAGGATATATTGATGATCCTGCGGCGCCAGCGCTCATCCGACAGACATCCAACTGCACACAACAACACTCATAGCTTGGCAGCCACACTCGGTGCCTATCTGCGCTAATAAGCCCGACAATGCTGTGAACCGGAAGTGAAGGTGGGGAAAAGCATAGACATAATATAATGAGTAGACCCCGCATGGCTGCTCTGGCGTAGGAAATACGGCGGCCATCTTGGAGCGGTCGTCCCTCCTACTTGGCTAAACCAAAACAGCAGAAGATGCCTCAGCACTGCCAGATATTTGTGTTCAGATCGACAGACTAATGACGCGAGATCTCGGACGATAACGTTTCACAAGTAAGATGGACATATTACAGTTTATATTTTGTGATTAGAATATTACTATACTGTATTTATGTCCACTGACAAAACAACAGCTAATATTAGCTATCAGCTTAGTGTAATACCGGGGTTCAGCCCCGCTATGAAGGCTAACCGAGATTTTGTAAATCTTAAAAAGTTTTAAATATTCCCTAACATTGATTTAGATTATTCCACACAAGGTGGCAAAGACTCTTATTTATATGAAATTCTTTCACTCTGTCTAAAGTAAAATAGCTCCTGTTTTTGTTTTGAAGGTTTCATAAAGACCATGTGAGGAAGAAGTGGGGAATGTCTTTAAGGAGAGACGGATTCACTGCACTGATGAATCTCAGCTGCTGAATCTCTCTTAAGCTCCTCCTCAGCTGGAAAACATGAATAAAACCTATATAGATATTATGTATATACGCATGTCCATATAATTATGTGTAGTTTAATGCATATTATTCAGCATTAATAATTATTTAAGCATCTTTATTTCTCTGATAGTATTATTTTGTGTTTGTATATTTATACAAATATGTATTGGTATTACTAAATAACATATTTAAAAAATTATGACTGGTTGTGTGCTTTGTAAAATAATCATAATACAGAAATATCAACACATTCTATTCTGACTCTATTCTGTTTTCCCCACTAAGAATAGTTAAATATGCTCAACCTTATATCAGTCATTCAAAAATACTTTAAAATCATTTCCTTGTAAATGTTGCTAACCTTTTAATAAGGTTTACAGAAAAATTGGTAAATATCTGTTTAGTATTTAGCGAGTTATGATTGATAAATGCGCTGATACGTCATTGAGTCTGTTAAACATAAAGCTGAGTGGAACGGTCGACCGCTCCAAGTTGGCCGCCTTAAATCTCTTCAGTAACAATAGGCAAGAGCGGTCCATGAGGCGTTTATTTATAGTCTATGGGGAAAAGGGCACAATGACTATGGGCAAAGGTGCATTCATGGGCCCAATATGGGTGGGAATTTACAGCTACTTCATGTTGTTGTTGCGCAACACCCCCCCCCTCCTTTCTCCTTTCTCTCACTCTCTGCCTCTCGTACTCTCTGCTTCCTCTTCTGAGAGGGGAGATGTGCTACCAGCTCTCCTTCTAACGGGTTAATTGAGTTTCCTAAATCTGCCGGGATTTACCCTGTCCAGAACTGAAGTAAACTCTGTTTAAGCTGGTTTCGAGAAACGATTCGCCTGGTTTTCTGACGGCCTACATCCAGGTGTCCCACCCTTCTTCCCCCTGTGAATTAGCCAGACTGAGCAGCCTACAGCCAACTAGTTTCACAGAGCACACCTGTTAACGGTCGCTCGTTCTCTATTTTACAACTTGCATTTGTTATTGAACCAGGTAGGTTTTAGTGACTCGGGCGAGTCCCAAGGATGACGTTTTAAATTTGGGCTACCAGCAACCTAAAAACATTTTAAACTTTTTCCTCTCCAGAATCAAACATCACAGCTATTTTACAACCATCAAAAAACTTTAAGGTGACTCATTAACTGAATGTCCACAACATCTTTTAGATTTTCTTTATGCTAAATATTTTATTAGTAAGGCAGTTTTGCAAGGGTCAGTACAGCTTAATTCAGTAGCAGAAATAATCAAATAAGTAAAATCAATCATCTAGTCTATCTTTCCCTACTGCTGATACTGAGAACTAAAAAACGGAACCTTTGAGAGAGACGGACGGAGTTTGGCGTTTCGAACCCCAGACCTGGCCTGATGATGAAGAAGGTGTTGCAGCAGGAGGAAGATGTTGATCGGCGAAGGCAGGAATCTCTGTAGGTCTGATGAGCTTCTTCTCCGCATGGATGGTGAGGTCACACAGGACTTGGTGCTGGCAGGAAAAAAGGCACCAGTTCTTCTTCTTTGTCTTTGCCTTTGTCTTCATCTTTGTCTTTGGGGTCTGAACCCAGCCGATGAGAGAAGTGCGATTCGAAGCCACATGTTGTGGGCCTGACGGGTTGGTCCCCATGGCAGGACAGTCTCCGGCTCTGTGGCCCCGGCTCTTCTTCAGCTGCAGAGTTCTTTGTCCATCTCTTGGCTCGAAGCTGCCCGGAGGATCCAACAAAAGGTTCCTCTTTTGCACCCACCTTTTATAGGGTTTCTGACTGCTCAGACAGATGATCTCATATCCATCACTGTCTTACAGACATTATGTCCTAATGTCTGTGCTAATGTCTCAGGGTTGCTCAACCTCCTATGTAGATTGCCTGCACGACCTTTTCTCTAAATAAGGCGCTGATCATCTCTGCTCTCCTGTTAGTTCCCCTTTTTCCCTTAACCGTTCACCTTTCACCTACTATCTACCTACAACATATCAGTGATGTTTAATTGCAGTTACACCTTTTTACACCATTTCAAGTTCAATGTCAAAATCACATTTATCACATTTATTTTCTTTAGCTTCTCTGATTTAGCATTCATTTATAATTTTATAACCATAACTTATATCACATTTATTTTCTTCAGCTTCTCTGATTTATCATTCATTTATGATTTTATAACCAATACTTATTAATTATCCTTATTATAATCTTAATGTGAGTTATTACAGATGTTTTTCTGAAAAGAAACCAAGAATAATCCATGATTCTAATTATTTAATACTAAAGTTACAGTTACTTGTTTTTCTTGTAAGTGTTCCCACAAATATAAGTGTAAGTATTATTACAAGTAAACCAATATTAATATAAGTATTTTACTTTGAATCTTATGAAATTACTCAAAAATGTTTAGATTTCATTCTTTAAAACTTTCATGCTTTAAACTAAGGAATAGTCTCAGCTATTTTTATAAATCTGCAGGCTGGAAACTTACTTCCTCTTTTTCCAGGAAACCTGCTTTTCCTGTTTAATGACTCTCTCTGTCTGACTATGATTTCTTATGATTAGATAGAAAAAAGTAGAATTAAAGCAAAGTTTGCTTTAGACAACAACAACACACACAACCAGATTTATTTTATTGACACCTAAGTCTACTGTTGGGCCTTGATGTCACTTGAGTGATTCATTTTAAAGATAACTTTATTTATTATTACTGTTAAACTAAAATCTCCAGCATGGGGAAGTGGGATGAGCTCGGATTTTCTTGACAATGTAAACACATTTTTCAACTAATATACCACCCAGTTACATAAATAAAAGAAGTTCAATGTCCAAAAATCTTGAAAATTGCTTTTATAGTTTATTTTTTCCCGTTTGACAAGCAAATAACAAAGATCAAACTTTTCATTAGTGATGTGTTGAGTAATGAAGCGGGTAAGACAGAGAACTCACCTAAACCTGAGCACAGTTAAAGTTTTTATTTTTTAGTAATAAATCGTTGTCCCTGGTGACATAGCGAGTAACAAGCCAATCACAACTCTCTCTTTTCTTTTTGTTTCTAGTTTTCTTTTGGATCCAGCCATTGTTTCATACAACCAGATTAATCAGAATTTATGTATCAGAATCACAAACATTTTAAACTTGTTTATTCATTGTAAAGCTTCGTGTTGTTTTCACGTTGCCTATTTGGGGCCTTCCATGCAAAGCAATGGCAGGAACCTATTACTATTCTCCCAATTCTTTATTTTTCTTCCGTAACCGTTAATGCGGCTCATACCGCTGCGTGCACACTGTTAAGAAAAATGATTATTTTTTGGTGTTTAATACAGCTAATATACGACATGTGTAACAGTTATATGCAATACTCTTATTTGGAACAGGTCTCGTCTGAGATGCGGTAAGCAGACAAAGCAGGGCCCTTTTTTCCTCCCCCGCTGACAGCACAGCAATAAAATTTACATTCCGATGCGGGGCGCAAGAGACTTCTTGGCACCTCTCCCCGTATCAGACGGAGATGAGCACGGAGTGGTCGGCCCTTTTGCTTGGACAAAAAACAGACACCTTTGCCATAATGAGGGGAGTTTCCAAGTTTTTCTGAGTCCCTGAGGGAGTTTCTAATTGGTCAAAGAACGGAACGCCTTGACTGCATACATTAAATAGGGAAACACCTATTTGGTATAAAATTACGTACACGGAGCACGCCGAGAGAGAGCGGCCGCTATTTTTTTGCCTTTTTGTATTTGTTTTGTGTTTGTCTGTCTTCCCCCTTGTGTGTCTTTATTTTTTATGAGAAAAATGCATATCTCTGTTCCTCTGCAGCTTTGTTGTTCATTGCTTGGTATGGAATTAAACTCTGTGATCTGTGACGTCAACACGCTTTGTTGTTGTTTCGTTTTAGCAGCACGCCGTCGCTGCACGTGGCCCACGGAGAACGTCATTCGCCAAGGACTCGGGAGACAAAAGAGGAAAAAAGGAGCCAAACGTTTTATCCAAAGCTAGCATTAAAAAATCCTCTTTTTTATTAACACCTACAAATGAGGTATCAAAACGTGCAGAAAATTCACGCCATTGGAGCTATTACTTTTGGTGGGATTCGGGGTTAACATGGCGACATAATTCGCAAAAAACTACTAAAAAAACCCCATTATAAGTCAATGGGAAAAATCCTTCAAATACCCTATTTTTGAGGATTTTCTGTGTCGTCACGAATTCACGTAGAAATGCCATTCAAATTTCATTTTGTAAATACGTCTGTGATCTCTTCGAAAGTGAAGACGGCACGTCGATACCAATTACGGTTTGTCCACAATTTGTCTCTAAGCGACCCAAAGTTTTTCATTTTTCCTAAAATTAGAGTGAGAGTCAGGGCCTTTAGATCTCCGCTAGAGTGAGAAATGAAGAGAATTTTTCACCCCAAAATAATTTTGAAATCGCCATCACGCCCACAAATATCGCACGATTGGTATCAAAATCGGTCCTGACATTGATTCGCATGTCTGCTCCGGTAAAATGTTTTCGAAATTTATCTAGACCGTACGGTTTTCTGTCACGGTGCTTCAGAGCAAAGTCATTTTGACAGGATTTTCTCAGGCTGTCTCAGGCTCTCTCCCATATATTTCTCAAACATTTCAGATCTGGGCAAACCATTTCTTTCTCTCATCGCTGTAAATGCTCTGAGTGAGGTAGAGATATGAATCTCGGGACTATCGCAGAAGACACATTGCCCTCTCATACGCTTCAAACGGTTTTTGAATATGTATTACGGTTCCCGAATGGAAAGGAGTTGTTTTCAATGCTTTTTTTCAGTAAAACTGGCTGGCTCAAAGAGAGTATTCTCTGCCCCAGCCTCTCTCACTAACAGTTCACACTTTGCTGAGAAAATTATTTACCATAGCAACGGAACTCAAGAGGCTATTGGCTGCTGATTATACGGTGGCCCTGAGGTGCAAAGCACAACAACATTAACGAAGCACGACATTAACGAAAACACAACGACATTAACGAAAACACAACGACATTAACGAAAACACAACGACATTAACGAAAACACAACGACATTAACGAAAACACAACGGAAAAGGTATGTCCCAGTGGGAGACCTAAGAAATCGCTGATTGGACTACAGCTCGTTTTACTTTTGAACCGGAAGTTATTCTGGCTACAACGTGTTTTTTAATAACATGAATGTTCTCGGTGATCCAAACCTTACTACTGCTATTCGAGTCTTTTGACTCAGGACATACATATGAGGTGATACTGGACATGCTTCGGACCAACCACAAAGTGTCAGTTAGTATGCGTTCACTAAAGACTTATTTAAAAGAAGCGGGGCTACATAGAAGAGGCAACTACTCTCCACTTCGGGAAGTGAGGCGTGCCATTACGGCCGAGCTGAGAGGACCAGGGCAATTATTTGGCTATCGGACCATGTGGCAAGTTCTCAAACAAAAACACAACCTGTGTGTCAAACGTGATGTTGTAATGAGACTGCTGAGGCAGCTGAACCCTCAAGGCATCACTCTGAGGACTCGCAGGAGATTTACAAGGCGCACCTATCACTCTATGGGGCCCAATTACATATGGCATGTAGACGGTATTAAGGAGGAAATTTATTAGGTTAGCTTAAATTTTGGAAAAAAGCATGGCTCTCTTTTCCTCCTGTTAGCCCGGGTCCCGAGCGGATGTCGTCACGGCTGCAAGAAGACGGCGAGGCACAATGACGTCACAGATCACAGAGTTTAATTCATGCAAAGCAACGCATGAATCAGTTAACAAAGCTGCAGAGGTACAGAGATATGCATTTTATCACAAAATAAGACACACAAGGGAAGACAAACGAACACAAAGACAGACAAAGGCGCCCACGTGGAGAAAAGATGGAAAAAACTCTCTCTATTTTAGCGCTACATGTAACTTTATACTGAGTGGGTGTTTCCTCACTTTAATATATGCAAAGAAGGCGTTCTGTTGTTCGACCACTCAGAGACCTGTTCGGCCCCCAAAGAAACTTGGAAACTCCCCTCCTTACAGCTCAGCTTCGAAGGTGCTCTGTTCTCTATCAAGCCAAACCGGAGGGAAACCCCTTAATCCTGTGCGTACCACGCACGAATGTCCCCAGGACCGAAGTCCTGCTATAAATCTCGCCGACTCCCCTGGAGTTTCTTCCTCCCACATTCCAGCTGCCGTTTCCATGGAGATGCTAATTTTATGGCTTTTGTATGCTCTTAAACAGACAGTGGAAGGCGTCTGCTTGTCTCCTTCGGGCCTCTCTCGAAGGGTCACACAAAGCCTGTTTTTTTTCAAATAAAAGTGCTTAATATAGTTTTACACATGTTGTAAGATTAAGTATATTTTTAGCACTAAAATAATCATTTTCCTTAACAACGGCTACGACAAACTGAAGCCATTCGGCTTGGCCATCTCAGGATGCATTGATGGATTTTCGAGAAGAATGATGTGGCTTGTTTGTGGGGCAACAAACAACAATCCTTCTGTCATTGCCCAGCATTATATAAACTGTGTCAAGAGTCTTGGAGTGATACCAATGAGACTACGAACAGACCTCGGCACAGAGAACGGGACTGTGGCAGCAATACAGTGTACCCTCCGCCATGCGCATACGGATTATTATGCTGGGTCATCAAGCCACAGTTACGGATCATCCACAGGGAATCAACGCATCGAGTCATGGTGGTCTTTTTTCAGAAGAGGAAGGTGGGTACATATGTGTTTTTCAGATGTCAAGTACAGCGAAAGCTGATCACGGTCTGAAATCCGTGGAAGCATACAGTCTGAGTTTAAAAACGATTTGTAAAGTAGGTCCAAACTCTTCGTGTGAAAAACAAGGTTCTGGTGACTTTAGTAACATACAGTACACATAAGCTCTATGTTAGTTAAGCAAATTTTGCAGGTTCTGCAGTAAGTACTACAATACATATTTGTGATATTAATTTTAGTATTACACACAGGTGGGTAGAGTACTCAAAAATCGTTATGGAGTAATAGACGTTACATACTTTTACTGTTTATAAATAAGGGATGAGGTGAAAGCTACTTCTAAGCTTGTGGTTTGTTTATTGTTGTCATGGCAACTCCATAGGAAGTGCCTATGGAGTTGGCAGTCACATAGCTGTCGTTTTGCCAGTTAACATGCCATATTGAATTAGTTTCAAACATTTATTTTCATAAGGCTTTAGCAAATATTTTGTTTCCAAATTAGAATTTTTCATTGTTTGGTTACAGATGCTATACAAATTTTTAGTTTGTACGTGGAAAATTAGGATGCGATATTCAGTTTGACATAGATTTAGAGCATGCTTTCAATGTTATGGACATGGAGAAAGACAGACAATCTTTTAATCATTTTAATATGAAAAAGAACAGAACCGTTTCTAATTCAATGTATCCTCAGGTCTCAGTTTTGGATGGACTTGTTTGGAGATTTAAGAGACTCCGGAAACTTCAACGGAAGTGTTGAGCACCAGTGCTTGCTCAGATTCTGCTTCACCAGAGTTCTGCAGAAAGACCTGGATGAATGCAAAAATCTCTGGAATAACCACAGGATCCGGCCAAGCAGACTTGCATCATGTCCTGGGGGGATTCCAAACGAACTCCATCTCTTGCCTCACAGGTAATTGACATCTTCACAAATAGAAATAATGCTTGACATTACATAATAATGCAGAAGTGCTGTTAGCACAAGTTAGGACATCTATTATCTATGTACAAGTAACCTATAACTGTTAATGTATAGTGTATCACAAAAGTAAGTACACCCCTCACATTTCTGCAGGTATTGAAGTATATGGGATGACACCAACAAAATGACACTTTGACACAATGAAAAGTAGTCTGATTACAGCTTATATAACAGTGTAAATTTATTCTTCCCACAAAATAACTCTATGTAAAGGCATTGATGTCTAAACCACCAGCAACAAAAGTGAGTACACCCCTAAGAGGTCCCTAAGAGTACTCGCCAAACGCCGCACACTACATCAAATTAGTCTGCATGGCTGTCACCCCAGAAGGAAGCTCTTAAGTCTGTACACAAGACAGCCCGCAAACAGTTTGCTGAAGACATATCAACAAAGGACATGGATTATTGGAACCAGGTCTTATGGTCTGATGAGACCAAAATTAATTTGTTTGGTTCAGATGGTCTCCAGCATGTGTGGCAGCTGTCAGGTGAGGAGTACAAAGAGAAGTGTGTGATGCCTACAGTCAAGCATGGTGGTGGGAATGCCATGGTCTCGGGCTGCAGGAGTGTAGCAGGTGTTGGGGAGTTACATTTCATGAACCCGAATATGTACTGTGAAATACTGAAGCAGAGCATGATCCCTTCCCTCTGGAAACTGGGTCACAGAGTAGCGTTCCAGCATGATAAAGCCCCCAAACACACCTCTAAGACGACCACTGCTTTACTGAAGAGGCTGAGGGTGAAGGTGATGGACTTGCCAAGCATGTCTCCACACCTAAACCCATTAAAACATCTTTGACATGTCCTCCAAGCCCAGGAGAGTTAAGGCAGTTTTGGTAAATAATGGTGGCCACACAAAATATTGACACTATAGAAATCTTCACTAAGGGTGTACTCACATTAGTTGCCATTAGTTTAGACATTAATGGCTGTATATAGTTAGTTTGCGGGAAGAATAAATTTACATTCTTATATATGCTGCACTCAGACTACTTTTCATTGTGTCAAAGCGTCATTTTGTCAGTGTTATCCCATAAAAATATATACTTAAATATCTGCAGAAATGTGAGGGGTGTACTCACTTTGTGATACACTGTATAAGCTGTCACTGATAGTGCTCACTTATACTGTGTCACACAGCCAGCAACCCCCCCCCAAAAAACTGACAATTACAAGTACTTGTACTAAATATATAAAATATCTGTCACAATTCTATTACTAATTATATTCTGACTTTGCAGATATGGTTCAAGAGATTGTGGATTTCCTGTTGAGGACAGTGATCTGGATGTTTTCCCAGAAGCAAGTCAGGTGACAGAGTTGTGTGGTGATAAAGACATCGAGGAATACCTACAGCAAGTCATGCAACAACATGCACAACAGCAGTCACAAAACTGGGAGTCAGCTATGGAACTGTATTTTACGGTGGCCGACAGGTGCAAATGCGCAGCAAAAGAGAAACATGCAAACAAAAAAAAAAACACGCGCACAAATTAAATGCGGCAAGCAAAAAGCGAATAAAATGCAGCAAACAAAAAGAGAGACGCAAACAAAAAAGAAGACACCCCCGAATGAAATGCAGCAAACAAAAAGAGAGACGCAAACACCCCCGAATGAAATGCAGCAAACAAAAAGAGAGACGCAAACACCCCCGAATGAAATGCAGCAAACAAAAAGTGTTGAAAACGGAAGTGCTCCAGACCACTAGGGGGAGTCAAAGAAAATAGTATTCATTTCTATGGGGCCAAATGCAAGATTCAGAGAAAGAAATTTGAAAGAAAGTAAAGGTATCTCTCTGAATCTTGCATCTGGAAAGTGTGATTATTGTGAGAAGTCTGAAACAATAGAGCATGTTATTTTAGAGTGTTGTAAGTATGAAGAAGAGAGAAGATGCATGCTGAGAGAGTGTGTAGGTATTAAAGAAAGGTTTAATTTAATAGAATTTTTGAGGAGAGATTTCGGGAGTAGACATATTCAAATAATTATTCGGTATCTTAAAAAAACAAAGCTATTTCATAGGATATGAGTAGAGCAAGTTGGGTGTGAGTGTGTAAAGAATATCAAAGAGGGGTATATAAAGCTATAAGCAAGTTGGATAATATAAGCAGGTGTGTATGTGTGGGGGTATGTTTAATCAGGAGTTAATGGAGGGAAAAGGTAGAAAGTGAAAGTTTATAGACCATCTCGAACCACACTCCATACTGGTAAGTGGCGGTAATGCTACTGTAAGTTTGTTGCCAACCGCCAATAAATACCAAGAAGAAGAAGAAGAATCTTGCATCTGGTCCCATAGAAATGAATACTATTTTCTTTGACTCCCCCTAGTGGTCTGGAGCACTTCCGTTTTCAACACTTTTTGTTTGCTGCATTTCATTCGGGGGTGTTTGCGTCTCTCTTTTTGTTTGCTGCATTTCATTCGGGGGTGTCTTCTTTTTTGTTTGCGTCTCTCTTTTTGTTTGCTGCATTTTATTCGCTTTTTGCTTGCCGCATTTAATTTGTGCGCGTGTTTTTTTTTTTGTTTGCATGTTTCTCTTTTGCTGCGCATTTGCACCTGTCGGCCACCGTAGTATTTATTCCTCAAACACATAGCAAGGCTGTAGACACAAACAACCTGAATAAATTTTTTTTATATATTTTGTGTCCTGTTCATTTTACTCAAATGAAAACTCATTGTTATGGTAAGAACATATAACATAAAATATTATCTATTTTTAGATATTTTCATATGATAGCAAAATCATATGAAATCATGCTGATAACTATGAATAAACTGCCACTTTAGAAGGATAGCCCTTCTAAAGTGGCAGTTTATTCATAGTTATCAGCTCATGAAGTCAACAATCCCTTTGGGCAAATTCTGTTATTTGAGACTGGTGTATGTCTGGTTTAGGCTCACGATACGGGCATTTGTCAAAGCTCTACAATATAAAATTTTGTATCATTTTAAAAGGGAATACACTCGGCTTTCATTTAAGCCAAGCTTCGAATCTGACCAACTCAGAGGTCACCACAGCTTGTTAAACAGAAATAACACAAACTCTTTTTGCCTTACCAAGAAACATTGTTTTTAGTCCAGTGGTATCCAGGGACATCAGGGACACAAGAGTTGACAACTGAAATACTCAGACTAAGAAATCTGGAAATGTATACCATATACTGTTTTTTAGATTAGCCTACCATTATGTAATCCATAATAACCACATAAGAACATGACTGCATGGTAGTATAGATTTGGTACATTTCAGGATTTCTTAGTCTGAGTATTTCAGTTGTCAACTCTTGTGTCCCTAGATACCATTGGATTACAAACAATGTTTTTGGTTAAGCGAAAAGGATTCATATTATTTTGTTTTAACAAGCTCTGGTGACCTGAGTTGGTCAGATTCAAAACTTGGCTTAAATGAAAGCCGAGTGTATCCCCTTTAAAGATGATACAAAAAAACTATATTATGGACATATTACAAATGCCCGGACCGTGAACCTAAACCAGACATACACCACTCTAAAAAAAAAATACAGAATTTGCCCTAACGGATTGTTGACTTCATGAGCTGATGTCCCTTTCAAAGCTATCACTTTGAAAAGGACATCATATTATCTAATCTTTTCAGAAATTATGGCAAGGCTTTGCCACCCAGAAATGGAGAACAACATGGACCCTGTATTCACATTCACAAAATTAGCTGAATGCCAACAGCATTAGAACAAGACTGCCAAGAAATCTCTTCTTTCAGTTTCAGTAGCATCCGAATCCCGGAGCATTTTGTATTCCAAAGTCCATGTTAGCCCTAAAAGCAGCGTAAGATTCCAAAAGTGGCAGTTTCAGTATATTTGCACAGGTGTTTGCAACAGGAAAGGGTGAATCACTCAAAAACTCAAGATGTGGGGATGGCATCATGCCTGCTGGTGGAATCGCTGTCAGACCTGTAGCAAACATCAGGACTTCCTCTAGACATACAGCAGTGTTTTTCTCAGAAAAATTAAAAACAATGTAGTTAATAGATAATGCATTGCACAAATGATTTATTTTTATGTATGCTTTCCTCCTAATAAAACAAAGGAAAAAAAACCATTTTAGAATAAAACACAATCTGTCCTTACTAACCTTCGCGATCAAGCAAATAATCTGCCCAGAAGACGATTGTTTTGCCCTCCTTTTGCCGCCTATTGGTTCCTACTGGGCTGAGATCTGGTTTGAACATGGTCTCCAAGTCTGAAGCAGTCAGGGCCTTGGCAGAGAAACATAGGACTGGGGACAGGACACTGGAATGCTGTTGCAGTGCAGCGAAAAACCCCAGACTTGCCAGTCCATCTTTGAATCTGTTAAGGATAAAAACATACGCACTGCACTTTATTCATAGCATAGATATGAAGTATTCTAAGTCCTGTGTAAATGTGAACCACATTGTAGTACAATATGTCTAAAAAGAAAAGAAAATTAAATATACAAAGTAAAGCTAACCTTTCACAGTGCTCAAAAATCATCATTAAAAGTAAAAATTTATCATTTCAAACTTAAAAAAAAAATGTTTTCACTGCAAAAAAAACAAAATTGTGTCATGCAACAGTATATTTTTAGAAATCACATTGAAAAATTATTTATGTGCCATACCTATGATTAATCTGACAATGATTAAAAATATATATATATTTATGATGACAAAAGAAGATTATACCTATTGTACATAAAATTCTGAATGGATGATAAAAGTGGTGAAACTCAGAATTTGGAAAGTATTGCTCAATATATTACAACATTTCACATAATTTTTCAGAAGGACACACAAAGAGGTTAACAACCAACGATAAAAAACAAAATCAATTAAGGAAAGAAGCTTGTTAAATTTGATATCTGATCAAGTAATTTCATATCTATAATTTGATCACAATTTTTTATACCCAATTAGTTTTTCATAGTAAATTACAACGTCATGATATCAGTGGCAGGTGTGAACAACTGGAAATATGTCATTGATCTTGAGTATTGAGCATTGAACTTTAGAATAGTTTTAAAATCTTTATAACATAATATAATATTAATAGCTCACTGTTTAGTAATTACCGTTGAATGGCACTGTGGTTTCTGTCAAGGATGTACCATCTGAGATACTCCTCTACAAAAGCTTTCTTCTCAGAAGTCTTCACACTTCTGAAGCAACCAGCAGTTTGGAACATCCTGCTGTTTTGAAAAATTATATTTAGCAGAGATTCATCTGATTCAGCTTCCAGGACCTATAAAACAAGCAGTTTATTATAAGAAGAAGTACAGAACTATCAATTAGACAACTTCTTCGTTATGAATACAAAAATAGCATAAACATTTTGTGCAATTGTGATTTCACATTTCTTGAGATAGGCTGAAAACAAAAAGATTTGTCAAGCTTTGAGAAAACGAAATTACTATTTTGTTATAATAATTTCCTAATCTTAATCTGAACGTGAAAATAATCTCCAGTTGGCATACAATAAATCTATTTCCTAAACCTAGGTCATTTCCTACCTGCTTTAGAACGTTCCCTATCTCCTCATCTTGAACATCTTCAACAGTGGCGCTGAAACTTGGATTCCCTATCATGTAGTTGACCAGGTTCTTTGAGAGAAAATGTGGTGCCGGTCCCCCATGTACAATCGATACAGCAATCATCTTTCCTGCTAAAAAATACTCATCTTCCCTGGCAGCTGTTGTACAGAGCAAATTATTACGGTGGGTAATTAAATCTTAGATCTGCTTATGACAGACACATAAGCACATGTTTCTGCAAATTTTTATTTTAGAAGTACTACCACTTCACTAACTAAGGTTAGTTAGGTTCACTAACCCAAAAATGACTCACCTCTCGAATTGCACCCAACGTAACGAGCTTCTGGGGGTCCATCAAAGATAGGACGATTTCTCAGAATGGCCATAAGAAGCGTGAGAAACTCACGCCTCGGGCCACCTGTGTCCAACCCTTCCTCCAAACAGCCAGCATCATCGTTAAATTTGATGAACATGTCATTCTTGTCGGAGTATGTGCTCCTCTGAAAGCCCCGAACAGCTCCATCCCACACATCAGTACGACATATGTTGAACCGGCTGACTTTCTTGTGGTCAATATTCTTGGCCAGTTCTGCAATAATATCATGTGGCTGCACGTTTGTTTGTCTAGAAAAAAATAAACTTATTTTAAAACAGTTGATTGATCACACTTAGCATTATGTAATTACGTTCAGGACCAGGATGCAGATTAATTTAATACAAAATATTAAAATTACTAACAAATGTTCTTCTGGGGGCAGGTCCTGCTTTTTGTCTTCTGTAAAATATTCAATCTCATCATCATCATCAATAACAATGGGCTCAAAGAGAGTGGTGTAGTCTCTGTGGAGAAAAAACATGCACAATATAGATGAGGTAAAAAAAAAAAAGCATAAAGGTGTACTTCCAACTTTTCTTCACAAAACATTAAATTTATGTCAGAAATTACATATACAACATCCAAAGTACATAAATTTACAATAGATGTATCGGTATTACTTTGTCATGATGACACTACAAACACACTTCTTTTTTATGACAGAAGCCCCTACACACCTGTAACAGGAGCTCTGGACAGTGAGACATTGACTGGTGCCTGGATTGTTGCCATTGTTATCCAAGTCCATAACCTGAAAACAGAGAAAAGACAAGAGTAAAACTTAATGATTGACTAATCTGCAGTTATTTTAATATTTAAATATTTTACTTAAAGGTTTGAGATAAAAATCTGTGGATTGTTGTGTGAGATAATAAAAAGTTTGTACTTGTTGTACTTCATTTGCAAGTACAAGATCCCCAACACCATTCCTTAGAGGACAATGAAAAAACATATTACTGGGTATTTTTAGCATATGCTGTCAAAGTATAAATGATGGGATCACCCAGTTTTCTTCAATGTCTCAATCATTTTATTGCACTGTAACTCCTCTGTCCGTCATCTGACTAAAACAGACATAACTTAAAACATGGAATGCCTAAAAGCAGTTTTGGCAGTACAATGCCATCTTTATAGAAGCAAAGCGATTTTACTCATTATCGCAAAAAACATGCAAAACTATTTGACAAAAGTTATTTACTGAAACTCTTGTGAACCTTTTTGTTATATTTATCTAAACAACTGTATACTTGTAAAATGTATAAGAGATTGAAGAAAGCAAGGGTAGTGTAATAATTATTTCCACGCCAGTATATTCAACATTTAAAAACAAACATCTTGAAAAAAAATACAAATACTTCCCAGGACATGTTCCCATAACCACATAATTTAAAAATATCCACATTCAACATGTCACCAGTACATACTGTATGAAAATTCACTGAAGGCTATAATACTTTTGATACACACCATGCTATGGCATGTACCTAAAATATAACTTACTCTGTTTCTGCCACCTTTTGCAAAGGACTGCTTTCATCCATAGGTTCCCATGGCTGAAGAAAATGAAACACAATTTCACATAAAAACATCGGCACAGTCCTATGAAGCTTAGGTAAAATGCTCTTGTTGTGGTCACTCAACCAAATAAAAACAAAAGACCAAATACATTTTAAGTTGTACTTACCAGTGTATCAGCAAGATCAAACTCTGAGTTTTTTCTAATAACAACCTCTGGGTCGGAATCGGGCGAGTCTGACAATTTTCCAACTGATAAGGAAAAAAAGACAAAACAAGCCAATTTAACTTCTACTAAGTGATAGTACCGTGTTCGGTCAACTATATTACATTGTATCTGGAAGCATAAACACAGCACTGGTAAAAACTAATAACTGAGTGTCTAGCTATCAAGTTTCCAGGAAGTAAGTTTACATTTAGGAGCCAATCTATGTATACTTTTTACTTGATTGGTTCATGCCACCAATGCTTAATTGCACAGTTTTAATATGTACATTTATTGAAGTTAGTGCAATGTGCCAAACAATACACACAAACAGCTGAGCTTACCTTCTTCAAAGTCCCTTTTCAAGCAGAGGAAAAGAGAGATCCTTTGGTATGACTTGCCAATTTCAGCCTTATAAGCTGCAAGAGTAAACGGTGTTTGTGTCCCAGGGATATTAATAACCTCTGTCCCATCTGGGTACAGAAGGAGGAAAGGTCCATCTTTTATATCTTTGTTGAAGTCCTTCATTTTTTTAGCAGCAAGACTGAGCAGAGGTGTGGCAGAGACATCTGGATCTGTTGCAAGGAAAATGGTTTTTCCACGCTGTGGCTTTAGACCATCCTTGTGAATGGTCATCAAGCCAATATTTATCTGAAAACAAAAAAAAAATTATGCGGAAGACTGAGCAATGTTTTGTTTTAGAGAATACTCTGTTGTTTTCTTTTTGTTTTTAATTCCTCCTGTATTATGTTACAATAACATCCAAATAGATCCATTAACTATTATCAGTCATTTTCAAGCTTTTACTATTGAACTGATGCAAACAGAACAATGATTGGAAAATTATTATGCAATAATTAATCAGTAGATGATTTACTGTTTTGACTTATCATTAATTGACAGTTTGCTGTTGCTGTTAAACAATTATTCTGTATAGTTTTGCTACCTGGAACTTTCTTTAAGCAAGTCTATTATGGTACTTAAAAGCTGCTTGTTTTTGGTCGGAACAAAACCGGACCTACCCGAACTTTCATTTTTTCCTTTTGCTTTAACCCCTTTTTCCCAAGAGAATACTTTTGTCGCTCCTCATTTTTCTTTTTTCTGTATTCAAGGAAGGTGCTGAGGGCTGGTGCAGGGCAGGAGGGAACAGGCTGTTGTGCTAGAAGTAAAGTAAAGAAAAAATGTTGCACATCACATTCATGCAAACAGACGATATGTATTACGAACGACACAAATTACTTAAGGCTGTAACGGACCTTAACGGACCACAGCCTTAAGCAGTGCCTAAGGCTGTAACGGACCTTACTATTTTTAATTTAATTTAATTGGTTTATTTGGTAGGGACAGACATACAGCGACATAGACAAACTGAACAAAACAGCAGTCTCATGTTTACATCATAGTGCAATAGCAACAGCTAATTCGCAGCACTTGTTCCTAGATGGGCTTTTTCTATATATGGCTAATACCATGCTGCTGTATTATATCGAGTTTGTGTACTTTTAACTGCATTTACAATGAAGAACTAAATAACAGTGGACACGGTCTGGAGACCACTAACGTTAGCAAGTTGCTACATCCATAAGAAACATAAATATTTCTTTATGCTTATTAACTTACTTGAACATTGTGGAGTATCTTCCATAAATATTTCCTGACGTTGAAGCCTCTTGCCACAATTGCTGCAGAAGTTTGGTGACGGCTCAACCAGCTCTTTCCCGCAGTTTGGGCAAAACATTGTGACCGTATGCCCGCTTCTCATTAAAAGGAAGCACACCAGAATAACTTCCGGTTCAAAAGTAAAACGAGTTGTAGTCCAATCAGCGATTTCTTAGGTCTCCCACTGGGACATACCTTTTCCGTTGTGTTTTTGTTAATGTTGTTGTGTTTTCGTTAATGTCGTTGTGTTTTCGTTAATGTTGTTGTGCTTTCGTTAATGTTGTTGTGTTTTTGAATTTGTAATTGTGCTTCGTTAATGTTGTTGTGCTTTGCACCTCAGGGCCACCGTATGATTAGGACTACAAATACGCATCACTGTAGTTCTAACTATAGTGGAACACTCAGTTGAAACAGATCAGGACTGAACTGGCCTTTAGAACTACTTGCTGCTATGGGCTGTATATAACTGATTTTACTCAGTAACTGTTACACATGGGATTAGTTCAAAACTTTAAAATGAAGCATAATAATAATTTCAAAATAAAAGCCTTGAATATTTTTAAATCAGGTAATTGCTCTGTTGAGCATTATATAACTGATTTAACCCAATGACTGTTATACATGGGATTAGTTTGGCCCTTTGAAATGAAGTTTAACAAAAATTGCAAAATAAAAGCCTTGACAAATTTTAAATCATACTGAATGGTGCACGTCCACCTTACTTAACGTTCTTGTGATTCTCCACATGCTATTAATTACATTGCAGAGTTCTTTAGCATCGATGCTAATTTCTAGCATGATAACGCCGGGCCCATACCGACGGACACGCTTTGGCAGGCCCCGGTTAAATTTCTTCAGAAATTTTCTAGTTTACATATATTGTCCAGTTGATGTCACAGTAGAGCAAATGAAGCACCGCGGTGCATCGGCTCATGAGTCGAATGATTGGATGGAGTTCCTCAGGGCTTTTAAAAAAGTGGACTAAAATGAAATTTGAATATAATTTATAGTATTTGTTTAAAATCCGTTCATTTGAGAATTCTCCAAATGTCAGCTGGATATGTCGATTCATCTATATCTCTGTCTACGCTCTTGAATTTTCAAATGGATTTTTGTTCATTTCTGCCTTAAACGTTTTACTTCAGTAAAGTTAACAATTACTCTTTTTCTCTGTTTTCTTCTCCAGATTCCCTGAAGTGTAACGTTTATAACCAGGAGAGGAGATCCACTCTGGACCAGGAGGAGTTAGAACCTGTGCAGGTGAAACAAGAACAGGAAGAGCCAGAAGATCATCAGATAAAAGTGGAAGAGAAAGAAGTTTACTGCAGTCAGGCTGAAGAACAGATTGGATTAAAACAGGAGACTGATACCTGCATGTTGGTTCCTGTTGATGAGCATACAGACCACACTGAATCAGAACCAAACAGGAACCAAGACATCTTCCAGGAAGCTGCTGAAGCTGAGAACCAAAATCAGGAAAGAAGAAAACCTTTCTCATGTGACATCTGTAAAAAGTGTTTTGCTTTCAAATCTGCTTTTGATGCTCACATGAGAACTCATACGGGTGAAAAGCCGTTTTCATGTGTGAACTGTGGAAAAAGTTTTAGTCAAAAAGTTAATTTAACTCAGCACATGATGATTCACACTGGTGAAAAGCCGTTTTCATGTGTGAATTGTGGAAAAGGTTTTAGTCAAAAAGTTAATTTAACTCAGCACATGATGATTCACACTGGTGAAAAGCCGTTTTCATGTGTGAATTGTGGAAAAGGTTTTAGTCAAAAACAGGCTTTAACTCGGCACATGATGATTCACACTGGTGAAAAGCCGTTTTCATGTGTGAACTGTGGAAAACGTTTTAGTCAAAAACGGAATTTAACCAAGCACATGAGGATTCACACTGGTGAAAAGCCGTTTTCATGTGTGACCTGTGGAAAAGGTTTTAGTCAAAAACAGAATTTAACCAAGCCCATGAGGATTCACACTGGTGAAAAGCCGTTTTCATGTGTGAAATGTGGAAAAGGTTTTAGTCAAAAACAGAATTTAACTCAGCACATGAGGATTCACACTGGTGAAAAGCCATTTTCATGTGTGAAATGTGGAGAAAGTTTTCGTCACAAGGTGAGTTTAATTCACCACTTGAGGCGTCACACAGGTGAAAAGCAGTAGAAGTATTTTCCATACATGTTCTATGTTGAGGTTCACTATAGAACTGATTTGGTTTAAAACTAGAATGATAGACTGGAGGGGTTTCATGTCTATAAAGCTGAAAATTGTTGTATTTGTTAAATGTGATCATTTGGATACTTGGAGATGTGCAACCATGACACATTTTCCTTCAGAGATGCTTTCTTGTTCTTTTTGGTGTATTCTGTATCAATAAACAATAATGATAAACTGTATGTTATTGTATTAACTTACTGTTTATGTCAAACTGTATGTTGTGTGTGTACAACATGAAGAGCAGAGGGCTCAGCACACAGCCCTGAGGAGTGCCAGTACTGATGCTGATAGATGAAGAGGCTTGGGGGCCCACTGACTATTTCATGCATTAACAGAGTTTGACCGGACATGGACTCCCTTCCAGAACATTCTCACATGATTGGACTTGAGGGATTGATTTGTATTATTCTGTACAATAGAGAGAGTTAGTGGGGTTTATTTTAAAAGTTTTTAAAATCAAAACTAGAATGTACAGAATTGAGTGTTTTTTTTTAAAAATCTGCAAAAAAGTATTTGTGATAGTTTTGTCTTTAAAGTAAAATGAGATTGAGTTTTCTTTCAAATTATATTAACCAGTTTTACTCTGATTAAAATCTTTTCAAATGAAATAAGATGGATTTGTACTTGAAGGAAAATGCAAGATTCACCACAAATTAATTTTCCTGCTTTGATTGCCAGAGCCGGCACAAGGCATTAGCAAACTAAGCAGCCACTAAGGGCCCCAGGGCCACTAAGGGGCCCCCTCAGTGGAGCTGATTTTATTTATTTTTCTTAGTAATAATTTCTGTCATAATATCAAAACCACACAATGTCACTATTAAGTGGTTTGTTTTTACAATAATATATATTTGATAATGTATGTAGAAATTATTTTTTATTGATAGAAAGAAACAATATGCTCTTGGCGGCCCCTGGTGGCTGCGGTAGGTACCGCACGCTTCGCTGGTAACATGAGCCTCATCCAAACGTGAAAAGCTCCGGTCAGAAGACAAGTCAGCAAAACAATGTCTCCAAAAAGGACTTATCCTTCAGGGAGGGAGAAAAGAAAGGAAGAATAGAAAAAAGCCAAGGTAAAGGTTTGTTTTAATGTGTCTTGGTAATGTCATGTAAAAGATTTGTAAAGCTGCTAACAGAAAATTAGCTTGAATGGTCCAGTTCAACAGCCCAACATTTATAGGGTCTTTGTGTTTGTGTGAAACTGAGTTTAAACTTTAAACGAGTTGATTCTCATGGTTGGCTCTGTATATTTCTCAGGTATTTTTGGCTTCAAAACTCCGTGTTTGATAAGGTTTGATAAAAATAACTTAAACTTCTCAATGTTTGACATTGTCTAGCAAAATGTTTTTACGTCAGGCTACATAGCTGCTACATGAATGAGCTGCTCTATGCTGTAGTTGGTGATTTGTTGTTTGCTGCTGAGCATAATCATTTTGTGGCTAAAACAAACATTATTTTTACATCAACTTCTAAGTTATGTTAAAATCATTTGAAGGATCAGAATCAGTCCAGTACTGGTACCGGTCCACATTGTAGGGGAGAAAGACTCACCTGGTATAAATTACAATTTTTAGCTATTTGTTAGATTTTAAATTTCTTATTTTCATATGTACTCATTTATCTTACTTTAATTTGCTTTTTCTAGCAGCTGTTAACTTCTGTAACTAGGGTTTCCCAAGTCTGAATAAAAAGAGGAGCAGCGAGAGGGGAAATTTAGAGTGAATTGCAATAGACACTGTTTCAATGTTATAATAATTTATTAAAATAAAAACAGTAAAATTAAACAATACCTCTATGTAGATGAGAAGAAGTTAGGAAAAACTAAGCTGAGTTGCCGACGCTTGGCGGTAGGTGCTGACAGGTTCTGGATCGGAGGCTCCCGAGCAAAGAATCACCAAACACCGTGACGTCACACACTCTTTGGATTTCCCTCAATCGATTTATGTTGATCACGGGACAGCCACAGCAACAGGGGGCGCCACCATCTGGGCCAAACGCACCACCTTCAATCCTCAGAGCTAAAAAAGAAATAAATACAAACTATTATTAAAATACCGGCAGAAAAATCAAGTAGATAAAACCGTTAAGAGTCGTTTACACTCGACCACCAGCACCGCACAATTCAGTGAACAAGCCGGTGCTGATCGGCTCTCAATAAGCCACAGGATGGGCGGAACCAGCGGTAACTCCGAACAAAGCAGCAGCGATCATTGTGGATATACGGAAACTATAGGAAAGGTTCTGATCTGGTGGAGTGAAGAAACTGTGAAACATGTTGCGGTATGTAGGAGATACGAATCAGAAGACAATATTAACTTTGGATTTGTGGAAAACTGGAATACTAATATTGTATTTGTTTTATTTAGATAAAGTGGAAGAAAAGATTTTACGTCTTTCAAAGAGAACTGGCACTGTATGAGAAATCTTTAGATGTGATGATCGTAAGATCCACAAGGTGGCGGTAATGCAATGACATGAATGAACGACAGTCATAAAATCCCAAAGAAGAAGAAGAAGACAAAGAAAATGGCGCATGGTCTGTTTGGTTGAATGTTCGACTGTTTCTCTAAACGAGTTTATCAACGAGCCGTTAACTGCTGCTGAAGAAACATTCACAGAGTTTAAAGAAATCATCGTCAAGTCGGAGGAAGAGATGGATGATCATCGCAGACTGCTGGATTTCTCCCGGAGGCCCCAGATAATCTTACACCGAATAGGTAGGAACCACCAGCGTTTGGATGCAGGTTAAGGTCTAAATGTCTGCACCTTTCTGTATGAGGATCATTTTAGTAAATGTTCTTTTCCCGTATAAATGTTTTGTTAACCGGTAAATGAACGCAGGAATCACAATTACGCTGTGAAAATGGCTTATTGATGTAGAAATAAAATGACCTTTTTATGGCTTTTCCTCCTTTAACTACACGAAGCTGAAGTTGGTTTCCGATTCCACCTAATTTTTCACTTCCTTTCGCATCTTTAATAGACTCTGGTTTAAAAACTGCAAGAACTACACTCTTCAAAACCTGGACTGGATTATTCTGCTCTAATAGCAGAATATTTAAATCCATGTTTGGGATTTGTGAAACTTTTTTCTGATTTGTGAAACTTTATGTAACAGACGGCTGCAGAAGATCTTTCCTTCCAACAACCATCTCCATCTACAATAACTCTTGGAAGAATTCATGAGTAACACCAACATTTAATTTCCCATTAGGATTAATTAAGTGGTTTTGAATTAGAATTGAATTGGAATTTTAAAAAACTGCATGGAACAAGTGTGAATAGTAATCTAAACTTTAGTGAAGTTTCACAAATCCCAAACATGAATTAAAATATTCTGCTATTAGAGAAGAATAATCTAGTCCAAGTTTTAAATACGTAGTTGTTGTAGTTTTGGCATTAGAGCAGTTTTAATATGAGCTGGATGCAAAAATGGGTAAAAATGGCATTTTATTGAAGTTCCACAAATCGGATAAAAGTTTCACAAATCACAAAGATGGTTTTAAATATTCTGCTGTTAGTTGAAAATAATCTTGTCCAGGTTTCAAGAGTTTAGGTGTTATGGTAGTTTGGGAATTTGAGCAGTTATACTATAACAGAGATTAAAAAGTGGTGAAATCAACCTTTATTGAAGTTTCACAAATCAGAAACATGGTTATAAATATTCTGCTGTGAGAGCAGATTAACCCAGTCCAGGTTAGAAGAGTCTAGCTGTTGTAGTTTTTAAACTAGACTCTATTAAAGATGTGGAAGGTAGTGAAAAATTAAGTGGACTCGCCCTTTAGCCATTTCCTGAATCAGAAGCTGGAATCGGAAACCAACTTCAGCTTCGTCCAATGATCTCAGGTAATTACTAATTGGAACGTGCATATATAAGCTAGTAAAGCCTTGCAATGCAAACAGCATGAAACAATAATAGAGGTGTTATTATCTGTCAAACTAAACCTCATATAAAAGTCCAATCAACAAGCCACTGCTGCATTGAGGTGATGTTTCATACGTAGGTGTAACACATGAGAAAACCCGGATCGTGACAGACGACGTGGAGTTTCAAATAATATCAAGTGGCCTAGGCTCTCCCTATTAAAAGTACCCAGGCAAGTCTGGCTTAAAATTATGAAACAGAAGTAGTATACAAAATATATTTTATTTATACATACTTTTATAATATTAAAAATAGACTTTATTATTCTAATTTAAAACCCAATGAAGCACAGCAACCCAGAACAAACACTAGGAGCAGTCTGAGACTTAAAACAACTGCAAACCAAATTAGTAGCACACACCACACACTACAGGATGATCGGTTACGAAATCGCAAGCGACAATCTTAGAGAACGATCAACGTTCTAAAATTGTCGTATGGAGAGGGGGGGGATTGTGTAGTGTGAACTATTGCATCGGGTAGTCGATGTGCCCATCTTCTCTATTTAAATCTAATTATTACTATAGGGCAACATGATATACAGACTTTATAATCTGCACTCTTTTGGTTGAATGCAGTATTTATTTCCACTTTGGCTTTATGTTGTTTAATTTTTGTTCAAGTAGATTTTTTATTAATGGAGACTGAGAATCCATGTTATTTATGGTTTTGGTTGTTTTGTTTTGTTCATCAGTTCCAGTGTTAAATGTTCTTTTGAAAATAAAGTGTATCTATCTTTGGCAGGAAATCGCATGCATTATTACGTCATTTCCATTAAATCAGTGTAAAATGGTCTTCAAACAATATTATCGTTTATCGCAATAATTTTTGAGACGATTAATCGTTCAGCAAAATTTGTTATCGTGACAGGCCTAGTAGCAACAATATAAAAAGCGACACTGACGTTACACTGAACCAGCCACAAGTGACACATCAAAAATCCATTTATCCTACCAGCAGCACATATATTGATGATCCTGCGGCGCCAGCGCTCATCCGACAGATGAGTTTTAAATATTCCCTAACATTGATTTAGATTATTCCATATCCTGCCAGATATTTGTGTTCAGATCGACAGACTAATGACGCGAGATCTCGGGGGATAACGTTTCACAAGTAAGATGGACATATTACAGTTTATATTTTGTGATTAGAATATTACTATACTGTATTTATGTCCACTGACAAAATAACAGCTAATATTAGCTATCAGCTTAGTGTAATACCGGGGTTCAGCCCCGCTATGAGGCGTTTATTCTTTATATATGTCTATGGGGAAAAGGGGCACAATGACGTATGGGCAAAGGTGCATTCATGGGCCCAATATGGGTGGGAATTTACAGCTACTTCATGTAAACACATTTTTCAACTAATACACCAAACAGTTACATAAATAAAAGAAGTTCAATGTCCAAAAATCTTGAAAATTGCTTTTATAGTTTATTTTTTCCCGTTTGACAAGCAAATAACAAAGATCAAACTTTTCATTAGTGATGTGTTGAGTAATGAAGCGGGTAAGACAGAGAACTCACCTAAACCTGAGCAGTTAAAGTTTTTATTTTTAAATAATAAATCGTTGTCCCTGGTGACATAGCGAGTAACAAACCAATCACATCTCTCTTTTCTATTTGTTTCTAGTTTTCTTTTGGATCCAGCCATTGTTTCATACAACCAGATTAATCAGAATTTATGTATCAGAATCACAAACATTTTAAACTTGTTTATTCATTGTAAAGCTTCATGTTGTTTTCACGTTGCCTATTTTACATATATTGTCCAGTTGATGTCACAGTAGAGCAAATGAAGCACCGCGGTGCATCGGCTCATGAGTCGAATGATTGGATGGAGTTCCTCAGGGCTTTTAAAAAAGTGGACTAAAATTAAATTTGAATATAATTTATAGTATTTGTTTAAAATCCATTCATTTGAGAATTCTCCAAATGTCAGCTGGATATGTCGATTCATCTATATCTCTGTCTGCGCTCTTGAATTTTCAAATGGTTTTTTGTTCATTTCTGCCTTAAACGATTTACTTCAGTAAAGTTAACAATTACTCTTTTTCTCTGTTTTCTTCTCCAGATTCCCTGAAGTGTAACGTTTATAACCTGGAGAGGAGATCCACTCTGGACCAGGAGGAGTTAGAACCTGTGCAGGTGAAACAAGAACAGGAAGAGCCTGAAGATCATCAGATAAAAGTGGAAGAGAAAGAAGTTTACTGCAGTCAGGATGAAGAACAGATTGGATTAAAACAGGAGACTGATACCTGCATGATGGTTCCTGTTGATGGGCAAACAGACCACACTGAATCAGAACCAAACAGGAACCAAGTCATCTTCCAGGAAGCAGCTGAAGCTGAGAACCAAAATCAGGAAAGAAGAAAACCTTTCTCATGTGACATCTGTAAAAAGCGTTTTGCTTTCAAATCTGCTTTTGATGCTCACATGAGAACTCATACGGGTGAAAAGCCGTTTTCATGTGTGAACTGTGGAAAAGGTTTTAGTCAAAAACAGCATTTAACTCAGCACATGATGATTCACACTGGTGAAAAGCCGTTTTCATGTGTGACCTGTGGAAAAGGTTTTAGTCACAAACAGGTTTTAACTCGGCACATGATGATTCACACTGGTGAAAAGCCGTTTTCATGTATGACCTGTGGAAAAAGTTTTAGTCACAAACAGCATTTAACTCAGCACATGATGATTCACACTGGTGAAAAGCCGTTTTCATGTGTGACCTGTGGAAAAAGTTTTAGTCACAAACAGCATTTAACTAAGCATATGATGATTCACACTGGTGAAAAGCCGTTTTCATGTGTGAACTGTGGAAAAGGTTTTAGTCACAAACAGGTTTTAACTCGGCACATGATGATTCACACTGGTGAAAAGCCGTTTTCATGTGTGAAATGTGGAAAAAGTTTTAGTCAAAAACAGCATTTAACTGAACACATGATGATTCACACTGGTGAAAAGCCGTTTTCATGTGTGAAATGTGGAAAATGTTTTAGTCAAAAACAGAATTTAACTCTGCACATGATGATTCACACTGGTGAAAAGCCGTTTTCATGTGTGAAATGTGGAAAATGTTTTAGTCACAAACGGATTTTAACTCGGCACATGAAGATTCACACTGGTGAAAAGCCGTTTTCATGTGTGAAATGTGGAAAAGGTTTTAGTCGAAAACTTAGTTTAACTGAACACATGATGATTCACACTGGTGAAAAGCCGTTTTCATGTGTGAACTGTGGAAAAGGTTTTAGTCACAAACAGGTTTTAACTCGGCACATGATGATTCACACTGGTGAAAAGCCGTTTTCATGTGTGAAATGTGGAAAAAATTTTAGTCAAAAACAGCATTTAACTCAGCACATGATGATTCACACTGGTGAAAAGCCGTTTTCATGTGTGAAATGTGGAAAAGGTTTTAGTCGAAAACTTAGTTTAACTGAACACATGATGATTCACACTGGTGAAAAGCCGTTTTCATGTGTGAACTGTGGAAAAGGTTGTAGTCAAAAACAGAAATTAACTCTGCACATGATGATTCACACTGGTGAAAAGCCGTTTTCATGTGTGAACTGTGGAAAAAGTTTTAGTCAAAAAGGTAATTTAACTCAGCACATGATGATTCACACTGGTGAAAAGCCGTTTTCATGTGTGAAATGTGGAAAAAGTTTTAGTCACAAACAGGTTTTAACTCAGCACATGATGATTCACACTGGTGAAAAGCCGTTTTCATGTGTGAAATGTGGAAAATGTTTTAGTCACAAACGGATTTTAACTCAGCACATGAAGATTCACACTGGTGAAAAGCCGTTTTCATGTGTGAACTGTGGAAAAAGTTTTGGTCAAAAACGGATTTTAACTCAGCACATGAAGATTCACACTGGTGAAAAGCCGTTTTCATGTGTGAAATGTGGAAAAAGTTTTAGTCAAAAACAGGATTTAACTCAGCACATGATGATTCACACTGGTGAAAAGCCGTTTTCATGTGTGAAATGTGGAAAAAGTTTTTGTCACAAACGGATTTTAACTGAACACATGATGATTCACACTGGTGAAAAACCATTTTCATGTGTGACCTGTGGAGAAAGTTTTCGTCACAAGGTGAGTTTAATTCACCACTTGAGGCGTCACACAGGTGAAAAGCAGTAGAAGTATTTTCCATACATGTTCTATGTTGAGGTTCACTATAGAACTGATTTGGTTTAAAACTAGAATGAAAGACTGGAGGGGTTTCATGTCTATAAAGCTGAAAATTGTTGTATTTGTTAAATGTGATCATTTGGATACTTGGAGATGTGCAACCATGACACATTTTCCTTCAGAGATGCTTTCTTGTTTTTTTTGGTATATTCTGTATAAAAGAACAATAATGATAAACTGTATATTATTGTATTAACATACAGTTTATGTCAAACTGTATGTTGTGTGTGTACAACGTGAAGAGCAGAGGGCTCAGCACACAGCCCTGAGGAGTGCCAGTACTGATGCTGATAGATGAAGAGGCTTGGGGGCCCACTGACTGTTTCATGCATTAACAGAGTTTGACCGGACATGGACTCCCTTCCAGAACATTCTCACATGATTGGACTTGAGGGATTGATTTGTATTATTCTGTACCATAGAGAGTTTGTGGGGTTTATTTTTGTAGTTTTTTAGATCAACAATAGAATGTACAGAATTGAGTGTTTTCAAAACATCTGCAAAAAAAAGTATTTGTGATAGTTTTGTCTTTAAAGTAAAATGAGATTTCTTTCAAATTATTGTGAGCAGTTTTACTCTACCTAATTAAAATCTTTTCAAATGAAAGAAAACTCATTTGTACTTTAAAGAAAATGCAAGATTCACCACAAACTAATTTTCATGCATTGATTGCACAAAGTACATGTGATTATTTTTAATATTTTGCTTTTTTTCTCTAGTTTTAGCTGTAATATTTTGCTCTTTTTTGCTGCATGCATTTATGTTGAAACAATTTTTATGTGTATTTATATATGTATTTTAGAAAGAAGTTAAAGTGTAACATTTCATTGAAGATTAAAAGTTTTGAGTTTTCCTTTAGTGTATGTTATGCCTCATACTTGAACCCAGTAGATGGTGGTACTACAGCTAAACTGGTTGTAGCCACTGTGGTTCCTGTAACTGATGGGTTGCCGGTTCAAACTCCCCACATCCATCTAAGTTGTTCTTGATTATTGACAGATTGACAAAGCCATCTTCTTCTGTTAACTGTAAATTTTTCTCCTCTGAGGCCTGTGACAAATTGACCACCTTTTTCATTAATAAAACGGTGAAAATAAGGGAGACAGTGAACTCCTCTGTGTCTGTTGTTAGGAAACAATTAACTATATTTTCCACCAAACAGGACTTACCTAGGATCACAGCAAAAAGCCCAGTGTTAATTTAACTCCCACAGAGTGGATTTTAACACTTTTTCAGTGTTCATATAGTCCACACTCTTCAGAGTTAAATTAACACTTTCAATATAGTTAAAATTTTAACACTTTATCAGAGTTACTTATTTAACTCACAAAACAGGGTTCATCCATATAATGGATAACACTGATCCAAGAACAAAATGTACCACTTTTAGTGTTGATTTAACACTTTCAAGTGTTATTTACTTCAAAAAAAGTTACTTTATGATTATGATTAATTATAATAATTTTTAAGAAAAAACATTTGACACAAGTACATCAATTTTGAGCACTTTATTTTTGCAGCTGTGTTTCCAACATTTTAAATTGTGGTACGATGAACAAGCATTCATTAGAAACGCCATAAGAGTTTTGAATATCAAAAGGCTTATGAAATTTAAGTTTTCTTTACTAAATGCCTTTCTTCACTTTGAACAATCCTGAAAGCATGATGATGATCATCAAATGTTTCTGTGAATAGCTGTTTAGGTAACAAAAGAAAGGTATTGTCAACTAAAAGTACATCACTTATCTGACAAAACACTGGCATCTCATCTTGAATTGTGCTGCAAACAGCAAGTCCTGGTCTGTATTCAACACCCTCAACTCTAACCCAGCTGGTTGAGAAAACATCTCCTGATGAAATCATTTGAAGCATTTCTTTGTTGACCACATCTTCATCTTTAAGTGAAAATGGTTTGAGAGGCCCATGCTCATTTTCTTTAATACTTATTGTTTCCCAATGATAAGCTGTGGCCATCTGATGCTTTTTCGCAAGTGATTTGGTTATATTTTTAAAGTTTTTAAAATATTCTATAAACATTTTGTGTTTAGCCTCAAACCTCATAGACCACATATGTAACAATGGACCTATTTTCCTAATGGAAGATGGATAGTGGATCATAAAATGATGCTTAGGTATCAAATTTCGATGTGAATATAAGAACTTAAAGAGTTTATGGTGTTCAACAATCAAATGCTTCAAATATATCGTCATACCCATAGTGAGAATAGGAGAAAAGACAATGTTCACAAAATGTGCTTTGAATAGCTCATCAAATGCTCCAAGAGAACCGTTTGTCTGGCATGGGATGAGGCACTTATCCATGACGATGTAGAAGCTGTCAATCTTGCTTCTCTGACGCCCAACAGCAAGGAGGTATGGCTGCAGACCCTGTTGACCCCGGAGATGCTCCTCTAAACTGCAGCATGACTAAAATTAAAAAGATATACACCAAACATAAGAAACAAAACATACAGCTTTACGATACACGTTACATCGAAAATAAATGTAAGTATGCCCAGACATCTTCAAAGCTGTCATTCAAACATCTGTATTTATGCATGTCTATAAAAGGAAATAGACAGATAATTTTGCATATTTTAAATTTCAATTACCTTATGAAAGACAACAAGTCTCTCAACTGCATCACTTGCACTGATTTTTGGAGACTTCTGTCCTCCTGGTTGCGGTGGAAGGAGATGTAAGAGAAGTAACAGCGAGGCCATTTCTTGGTCATAGCCTGAGGACAAATTTATAAAAGTTTTCAGATATAATATCAGAACTTTATGAGTACTCTGAACAGTCAACTATCTTCAGATATATCTAGGTACTTGCTAGATGTGTTAGCAGACAAAAAATATTGTTACATTCTTAGCAGACATTGAGTTATTAGGATTCTCAGTTTTATGGAAATATTAAAATTATAAATTATTATAATCCATGTCAAAATCTTGATAATGAAATATTTAAGGAAATAGGGAAAATACATAGAAGAGAAGTTTGGTGTGGAGATTTTAATGCTCACAATAGTCTATGGGGTAGCAAGAAGACAGATCATAATGGTGAAATAGTGGAAGAATTAATGGATGAAAGGTCATTAGTTTGTCTTAATAATGGAAAAGGTACAAGAGTAAATATACATAAAAATGCAGTTTCATGTCTTGATATTACATTAATATCAGACTGTCTTGTTAATGCATGTGAATGGGATGTTAATTGGGAGTCTACAATAGGGAGTGATCATTTTCCAGTAAGTACAATAATTGATGACAATATAAATAGACAAGAAGAGTTAACATTAATAAGATGGTGCTTTAATAAAGCTAATTGGTTTAAATTTAAAACAAAATGTGAAGAAACAAGTCATGTAGTAACATTAAAAGGTAATATTGAAGAATGTACAAATCAAATAACAGAACATATCTTAAATGCTGCAAATTATAGTATACCAAAAATAAAAGTGGAAGGTCAGAAGAAAGTAGTTCCTTGGTGGAATAATGAATGTAGTAAAACAATTAAAGATCGTAATAAAGCTTTTAAAATATTACAGAAAAATTTAACAATTGAAAGCCTTATTGATTATAAAAGGAAAATAGCAAAGGCTCGGAAAACTATAAAGGATGCAAAAAAGAAAACATGGAGAGATTATTGTTCATCAATAGGTTCAGAAATAAAATTACAGAATGTTTGGTTAATGTTTAGAAAAATGATGGGGAAAAAGAATAATGTTAATATTCCATCATTAGTTAGAGGACAGGAGGTATTGGTTTTAAATAAAGATAAAGCAGAGTTGTTAGGTGAGACATTTGCGGCAGTTCATAGTGGTGATCAGTTGACAGATACTCATAGAAGGCAGATGATTAAAAAAATTGGAAATCATAAAAATTCACTAGAAAAATATCAAAAATATTTGTCAACATTAGATATGAATATAACCATGAAAGAAATAAAAACAGTATTGAAAGGGACAGGATATTCAGCTCCAGGGGAGGATCAATTATGTTATGCTATGTTCCGACAGATGCCAGAAGTAACACTGAAATTAATATTAAAATTATTTAATAAAATATGGAAAGAAGGATCGATACCAAATAGTTGGAAAAGGGCAATAATATTACCATTTAATAAGCCAGGTAAAGATCCTACCTGTCCAAATAATTACAGACCAATTGCTCTAACTTCTCATTTCAGTAAATGGATGGAGAAAATAATAGTAAATAGACTTGGATACTTTCTTGAGAAGAATAATCTAATTAATGGATATCAATGTGGATTCAGAACAGGAAGATCAACAATGGATGCTCTAACTAGAGTCAGTAATGAAATAGAGAAAGCTTTAAAAATGAAGGAACTAATGATTATAGTATTTTTTGATATAGAAAAAGCGTATGACTCACTATGGAAAGAAGGATTACTTATAAAAATGAAACAGATGGGAATAGGTGGGAGAATGTATAATTGGATAGCAAATTTTCTGCTAGATAGAAAAATAAGAGTAAAAATTGGGAATGATTATTCAAAAGAATTTAATGTTGAAAATGGAATACCTCAAGGTAGTGTAATTAGTCCAATTTTATTTAATATTATGATCAATGATATTTTCTATGATACTGATAAATGTATAAAATCTGCACCATATGCAGATGATGGGGTCATATGGATGAAGGGGAAAAATATTAAATATGTGGTAGGAAATATTAAAAAAGCAATTAGTAAAGTAGAAAAATGGTCTTATGAATGGGGTTTTAAATTATCAGCAAGCAAGTCTTGTTATATGGTTGTCACAAAGAAGAGAAATATTAATATAGAAACAATAACATTATATGGACAAACGTTAGAAAGAGTAACAGAATATAAATATCTAGGTTTATGGTTGGATAGTTTGTATTCATGGAAAACACATTTAGATAACTTAGAAACCAAGTGTAAAAAAAGTTATTAATCTATTAAAGGCTGTGGCTGGAAATAATTGGGGTGCAGATAGACAGTCATTATTAAACATATACAGGGCTCTCATGAGATCAATAATAGATTATGGCAGTATAATATATGGAGCAGTAGCTAAAACATCATTACAAAAAATAGAAAGATTACAGTGTAGGGCTTTACGTATATGTACAGGAGCAGTAAAAACAACACCTATTAATGCTCTTTTAATTGAAACTGGGGAAACTCCACTGGAAATGAGGAGAATTAAATTAGCTTTAGCATATTGGATGAAAATCAAAAGTAATAAAGATGATAATGTGAATTCAATTATTTTACAGAATTGTTGGGAATATTTGAAGTTCCAAAGTAATGGATTTGGATGGATGGTTAGGAAATGGATTAAAATGTATAGATTAGAGGACAAGGAAATAGCTCATTTTAATCCAATTAGCGTTATTCCTCCATGGCTAATACCAGAGGTTAATGTAGATTTAAAAATTAATACAATGAAAAATGATTGGAATTTAAATGAAATAGGGATCAAGACTGATATTTATTGAAGAAATACATATAACAATTATCTTAAAATTTATACAGATGGTTCTAAGAATTTAAAAGGATATGTGGGAATAGGAATATATATATCAGAGTTTAATAAATTTATTTCTAAAAGAATATCAGATCGACGGTTTTTACAGCAGAAATGGTGGCAGTTATATTAAGCTTGCAATGGGTTGAGGAGGTCCGACCAGACAGGGTGGTGGTGTGCACAGATTCCAAAGCAGTAGTAGAAAGTATTAAGGGAGAAGGAAACGATAGAAAAGATTTAGTATTAGAAATTCATCATATTTTATTTAGATTATATAGGGGTGGCATTGATGTTTGGTTTTGTTGGGTGCCAGCACATGTAGGAGTAAAAGGCAATGAAAAGGCAGATAAATTAGCTAAAAGGGCTTTAGAGGGGGAAATAACAATTTCAATTCCTTTTGGGAAAGGGGAAGGGAAATCACTTATTAAAAGTAAAGAAATGGAGAAATGGCAAAAAATGTGGAATGAAGATAAGAAAGGAAGAAGATTATATGAAGTACAAAAGTCAGTTCGAATTCGAAGCATTAATGAACGAAACAGAAGAGAAGAAATAATAATTAGTAGATTAAGAGTAGGTCATACCTACTTAAATGACATGCTTTATACAATAGGGAGGAAAAATTATGATAAATGTGAGAGATGTGGAGAGAAAGAAAATGTAGAACACATATTGATGAACTGTAAGTCAAATGAACTCGAAAGGGAAGAATTAAAGAGAATAGTTAGAAATATAGGGCATGAATGGAATCTTAAAGGTATATTAGGAAATGAAGGAAACATAACAGATATTCACAAATTAAGGAAAGCATTGTTTATTTATCTTAAGAATACAAAATTAAAAAATAGAATTTAATAGATGTGAAGTAATGCTGCTACACACTCATGTACAGTAGGTGGCGGTATGCACCTTAAAGTTGCTTGTGATCCGCCATAATAGAAAAGAAGAAGAAGAAGAAGGACGAGGAAACGGAAAGAAAAACAGAAAATGGCGCATGGTCTGTTTGGTTGAATGTTCGACTGTTTCTCTAAACGAGTTTATCAACGAGCCGTTAACTGCTGCTGAAGAAACATTCACAGAGTTTAAAGAAATCATCGTCAAGTCGGAGGAAGAGATGGATGATCATCGCAGACTGCTGGATTTCTCCCGGAGGCCCCAGATAATCTTACACCGAATAGGTAGGAACCACCAGCGTTTGGATGCAGGTTAAGGTCTAAATGTCTGCACCTTTCTGTATGAGGATCATTTTAGTAAATGTTCTTTTCCCGTATAAATGTTTTGTTAACCGGTAAATGAACGCAGGAATCACAATTACGCTGTGAAAATGGCTTATTGATGTAGAGAGAAAATGGAGCCAAAAACCTTTTTTATGGCTTTTCCTCCTTTAACTACACGAAGCTGAAGTTGGTTTCCGATTCCACCTAATTTTTCACTTCCTTTCGCATCTTTAATAGACTCTGGTTTAAAAACTGCAAGAACTACACTCTTCAAAACCTGGACTGGATTATTCTGCTCTAATAGCAGAATATTTAAATCCATGTTTGGGATTTGTGAAACTTTTTTCTGATTTGTGAAACTTTATGTAACAGACGGCTGCAGAAGATCTTTCCTTCCAACAACCATCTCCATCTACAATAACTCTTGGAAGAATTCATGAGTAACACCAACATTTAATTTCCCATTAGGATTAATTAAGTGGTTTTGAATTAGAATTGAATTGGAATTTTAAAAAACTGCATGGAACAAGTGTGAATAGTAATCTAAACTTTAGTGAAGTTTCACAAATCCCAAACATAAATTAAAATATTCTGCTATTAGAGAAGAATAGTCTAGTCCAAGTTTGAAATACGTAGTTGTTGTAGTTTTGGCATTAGACCAGTTTTAATATGAGCTGGATGCAAAGATGGGTAAAAATGGCATTTTATTGAAGTTCCACAAATCGGATAAAAGTTTCACAAATCACAAACATGGTTTTAAATATTCTGCTGTTAGTTGAAAATAATCTTGTCCAGGTTTCAAGAGTTTAGGTGTTATGGTAGTTTGGGAATTTGAGCAGTTATACTATAACAGAGATTAAAAAGTGGTGAAATCAACCTTTATTGAAGTTTCACAAATCAGAAACATGGTTATAAATATTCTGCTGTGAGAGCAGATTAACCCAGTCCAGGTCAGAAGAGTCTAGCTGTTGTAGTTTTTAAACTAGACTCTATTAAAGATGTGGAAGGTAGTGAAAAATTAAGTGGACTCGCCCTTTAGCCATTTCCTGAATCAGAAGCTGGAATCGGAAACCAACTTCAGCTTCGTCCAATGATCTCAGGTAATTACTAATTGGAACGTGCATATATAAGCTAGTAAAGCCTTGCAATGCAAACAGCATGAAACAATAATAGAGGTGTTATTATCTGTCAAACTAAACCTCATATAAAAGTCCAATCAACAAGCCACTGCTGCATTGAGGTGATGTTTCATACGTAGGTGTAACACATGAGAAAACCCGGATCGTGACAGACGACGTGGAGTTTCAAATAATATCAAGTGGCCTAGGCTCTCCCTATTAAAAGTACCCAGGCAAGTCTGGCTTAAAATTATGAAACAGAAGTAGTATACAAAATATATTTTATTTATACATACTTTTATAATATTAAAAATAGACTTTATTATTCTAATTTAAAACCCAATGAAGCACAGCAACCCAGAACAAACACTAGGAGCAGTCTGAGACTTAAAACAACTGCAAACCAAATTAGTAGCACACACCACACACTACAGGATGATCGGTTACGAAATCGCAAGCGACAATCTTAGAGAACGATCAACGTTCTAAAATTGTCGTATGGAGAGGGGGGGGATTGTGTAGTGTGAACTATTGCATCGGGTAGTCGATGTGCCCATCTTCTCTATTTAAATCTAATTATTACTATAGGGCAACATGATATACAGACTTTATAATCTGCACTCTTTTGGTTGAATGCAGTATTTATTTCCACTTTGGCTTTATGTTGTTTAATTTTTGTTCAAGTAGATTTTTTATTAATGGAGACTGAGAATCCATGTTATTTATGGTTTTGGTTGTTTTGTTTTGTTCATCAGTTCCAGTGTTAAATGTTCTTTTGAAAATAAAGTGTATCTATCTTTGGCAGAAAATCGCATGCATTATTACGTCATTTCCATTAAATCAGTGTAAAATGGTCTTCAAACAATATTATCATTTATCGCAATAATTTTTGAGACGATTAATCGTTCAGCAAAATTTGTTATCGTGACAGGCCTAGTAGCAACATTATAAAAAGCGACACTGACGTTACACAGAACCAGCCATAAGTTACACATCAAAAATCCATTTATCCTACCAGTAGCACATATATTGATGATCCTGCGGCGCCAGCGCTCATCCGACAGACATCCAACTGCACACAACACTCATAGCTTGGCTGCCACACTCGGTGCCTATCTGCACTAATAAGCCCGACAATGCTGTGAACCGGAAGTGAAGGTGGGGAAAAGCATAGACATAATATAATGAGTAGACCCCGCATGGCTGCTCTGGCGTAGGAAATACGGCGGCCATCTTGGAGCGGTCGTCCCTCCTACTTGGCTAAACCAAAACAGCAGAAGATGCCTCAGCACTGCCAGATATTTGTGTTCAGATCGACAGACTAATGACGCGAGATCTCGGGGGATAACGTTTCACAAGTAAGATGGACATATTACAGTTTATATTTTGTGATTAGAATATTACTATACTGTATTTATGTCCACTGACAAAACAACAGCTAATATTAGCTATCAGCTTAGTGTAATACCGGGGTTCAGCCCCGCTATGAAGGCTAACCGAGATTTTGTAAATCTTAAAAAGTTTTAAATATTCCCTAACATTGATTTAGATTATTCCACACAAAGTGGCAAAGACTCTTATTTATATGAAATTCTTTCACTCTGTCTAAAGTAAAATAGCTCCTGTTTTTGTTTTGAATGTTTCATAAAGACCATGTGAGGAAGAAGTGGGGAATGTCTTTAAGGAGAGACGGATTCACTGCACTGATGAATCTCAGCTGCTGAATCTCTCTTAAGCTCCTCCTCGGCTGGAAAACATGAATAAAACCTATATAGATATTATGTATATACGCATGTCCATATAAATATGTGTAGTTTAATGCATATTATTCAGCATTAATAATTATTTAAGCATCTTTATTTCTCTCTGATTGTATTATTTTGTGTTTGTATATTTATATAAATATGTATTGATATTACTAAATAATATATTTAAAAGATTATGACTGGTTGTGTGCTTTGTAAAATAATCATAATACAGAAATATCAACACATTCTATTCTGACTCTATTCTGTTTTCCCCACTAAGAATAGTTAAATATGCTCAACCTTATATCAGTCATTCAAAAATACTTTAAAAATCATTTCCTTGTAAATGTTGCTAACCTTTTATTAAGGTTTACAGAAAAATTGGTAAATATCTGTTTAGTATTTAGCGAGTTATGATTGATAAATGCGCTGATACGTCATTGAGTCTGTTAAACATAAAGCTGAGTGGAACGGTCGACCGCTCCAAGATGGCCGCCTTAAATCTCTTCAGTAACAATAGGCAAGAGCGGTCCATGAGGCGTTTATTTATAGTCTATGGGGAAAAAGGGCACAATGACTATGGGCAAAGGTGCATTCATGGGCCCAATATGGGTGGGAATTTACAGCTACTTCATGTAAACACATTTTTCAACTAATACACCAAACAGTTACATAAATAAAAGAAGTTCAATGTCCAAAAAACTTGAAGATTGCTTTTATAGTTTATTTTTTCCCGTTTGACAAGCAAATAACAAAGATCAAACTTTTCATTAGTGATGTGTTGAGTAATGAAGCGGGTAAGACAGAGAACTCACCTAAACCTGAGCAGTTAAAGTTTTTATTTTTTAGTAATAAATCGTTGTCCCTGGTGACATAGCGAGTAACAAGCCAATCACAACCCTCTTTTCTTTTTGTTTCTAGTTTCTTTTGGATCCAGCCATTGTTTCATACAACCAGATTAATCAGAATTTGTGTATCAGAATCACAAACATTTTTTACTTGTTTATTCATTGTAAAGCTTCATGTTGTTTTCACGTTGCCTATTTTACATATATTGTCCAGTTGATGTCACAGTAGAGCAAATGAAGCACCGCGGTGCATCGGCTCATGAGTCGAATGATTGGATGGAGTTCCTCAGGGCTTTTAAAAATGTGGACTAAAATGAAATTTGAATATAATTTATAGTATTTGTTTAAAATCCGTTCATTTGAGAATTCTCCAAATGCCAGCTGGATATGTCGATTCATCTATATCTCTGTCTACGCTCTTGAATTTTCAAATGGATTTTTGTTCATTTCCGCCTTAAACGATTTACTCCAGTAAAGTTAACAATTACTCTTTTTCTCTGTTTTCTTCTCCAGATTCCCTGAAGTGTAACGTTTATAACCAGGAGAGGAGATCCACTCTGGACCAGGAGGAGTTAGAACCTGTGCAGGTGAAACAAGAACAGGAAGAGCCAGAAGATCATCAGATAAAAGTGGAAGAGAAAGAAGTTTACTGCAGTGAAGATGAAGAACAGATTGAATTAAAACAGGAGACTGATACCTGCATGATGGTTCCTGTTGATGAGCAAACAGACCACACTGAATCAGAACCAAACAGGAACCAAGACATCTTCCAGGAAGCTGCTGAAGCTGAGAACCAAAATCAGGAAAGAAGAAAACCTTTCTCATGTGACATCTGTAAAAAGTGTTTGTCTTTCAAATCTGTTTTTGATGCTCACATGAGAACTCATACGGGTGAAAAGCCGTTTTCATGTGTGAAATGTGGAAAAAGTTTTTGTCAAAAACAGGATTTAACTAAGCACATGATGATTCACACTGGTGAAAAGCCGTTTTCATGTGTGAACTGTGGAAAAAGTTTTAGTCAAAAACAGACTTTAACTCGGCACATGAGGATTCACACTGGTGAAAAGCCATTTTCATGTGTGAAATGTGGAAAAAGTTTTAGTCAAAAACAGCATTTAACTTGGCACATGATGATTCATACTGGTGAAAAGCCGTTTTCATGTGTGAACTGTGGAAAAAGTTTTAGTCAAAAACAGCATTTAACTTGGCACATGATGATTCATACTGGTGAAAAGCCGTTTTCATGTGTGAACTGTGGAAAAAGTTTTAGTCAAAAACAGGTTTTAACTCAGCACATGATGATTCACACTGGTGAAAAGCCGTTTTCATGTGTGAACTGTGGAGAAAGTTTTCGTCACAAGGTGAGTTTAATTCACCACTTGAGGCGTCACACAGGTGAAAAGCAGTAGAAGTATTTTCCATACATGTCCTTTGTTGAGGTTCACTATAGAACTGATTTGGTTTAAAACTAGAATGAAAGACTGGAGGGGTTTCATGTCTATAAAGCTGAAAATTGTTGTATTTGTTAAATGTGATCATTTGGATACTTAGAGATGTGCAACCATGACACATTTTCCTTCAGAGTTGCTTTCTTGTTTTTTTTTTGGCATATTCTGTATCAAAGAACAATAATGATAAACTGTATGTTATTGTATTAACTTACAGTTTATGTCAAACTGTATGTTGTGTGTGTACAACGTGAAGAGCAGAGGGCTCAGCACACAGCCCTGAGGAGTGCCAGTACTGATGCTGATAGATGAAGAGGCTTGGGGGCCCACTGACTATTTCATGCATTAACAGAGTTTGACCGGACATGGACTCCCTTCCAGAACATTCTCACATAATTGGACTTGGGGGATTGATTTGTATTATTCTGTACCATAGAGAGTTAGTGGGGTTTATTTTTGTAGTTTTTAAAATCAACAATAGAATGTACAGAATTGAGTGTTTTCAAAACATCTGCAAAAAAAGTATTTGTGATAGTTTTGTCTTTAAAGTAAAATGAGATTTCTTTGAAATTATTGTGAGCAGTTTTACTCTACCTAATTAAAATCTTTTCAAATGAAAGAAAACACATTTGTACTTTAAAGAAAATGCAACATTCACCACAAACTAATTTTCATGCATTGATTGCACAAAGTACATGTGATTATTTTCAATTATTTACTTTTTTTCTCTAGTTTTAGCTGTAATATTTTGCTCTTTTTTGCTGCATGAATTTTGTTGAAACAATTTTTATGTGTATTTATATATGTATTTTAGAAAGAAGTTAAAGTGTAACATTTCATTGAAGATTAAAAGTTTTGAGTTTTCCTTTAGTGTATGTTATGCCTCATACTTGAACCCAGTAGATGGTGGTACTACAGCTAAACTGGTTGTAGCCACTGTGGTTCCTGTAACTGATGGGTTGCCGGTTCAAACTCCCCACATCCATCTCAGTTGTTGAGTCCTTGAGCAAGGCACCAAACCTGCCTTGCCTGCTGTTAGTGAGAAGTCCGATGGCGCCCATTGTGTAGCAGCTTCTATCAGTCTGCCCTGCTCAAAAAGACAACCATACACAAGTTATTTCAAAAAGATGCGTTACAGAAACTACTGCCGATCGATTTATTCAGGCTGTTCCTTCAACTGCTATACACTCCTGTACTTCTCTGAGTGATTTAACAGACAAGTTTATTTTTACAATTCAGAAGGTTATTGACACCATTGCTCCTGTTACTACAAAAGTAATCTCTGGGAAACGTAAACCACCTTGGAGAAATTTTGAGTCAGTTAGAAAAGGGGGAAAAAAAAGAGTCCCGGAAAGCAGAACGTCGGTGGCGTAAAACTAAAGTACAAACCCATTTAGATATCTTCAAAGATAAACTGAGAAATGCAAGGTTTTTTTTTTTTTTTTTTCCAAATGTCATCTCTACCTCTGTCAACAACTCTCGTGCTCTGTTCTTGATTGTTGACAGATTGACAAATCCACCTTCTTCTGTTAACTGTAAATTTTTCTCCTCTGAGGCCTGTGACAAATTGACCACCTCTTTCATTAATAAAACGGTGAAAATAAGGGAGACAGTGAACTCCTCTGTGTCTGTCGTTAGGAAACAATTAACTATATTTTCCACCAAACAGGACTTACCTAGGATCCCAGCAAAAAGCCCAGTGTTAATTTAACTCCCACAGAGTGGATTTTAACACTTTTTCAGTGTTTATATAGTCCACACTCTTCAGAGTTAAATTAACACTTTCAATATAGTTAAAATTTTAACACTTTATCAGAGTTACTTATTTAACTCACAAAACAGGGTTCATCCATATAAAGGATAACACTGATCCAAGAACAAAATGTACCACTTTTAGTGTTGATTTAACACTTTCAAGTGTTATTTACTCCAAAAAAAGTTACTTTATGATTATGATTAATTATAATTATTAAGAAAAAATTTTGACACAAGTACATCAATTTTGAACACTTTATTTTTGCAGCTGTGTTTCCAACATTTTAAATTGTGGTACGATGAACAAGCATTCATTAGAAACGCCATAAGAGTTTTGAATATCAAAAGGCTTATGAAATTTAAGTTTTCTTTACTAAATGCCTTTCTTCACTTTGAACAATCCTGAAAACATGATGATGACCATCAAATGTTTCTGTTAATAGCTGTTTAGGTAACAAAAGAAAGGTATTGTCAACTAAAAGTACATCACTTATCTGACAAAACACTGGCATCTCATCTTGAATTGTGCTGCAAACAGCAAGTCCTGGTCTGTATTCAACACCCTCAACTCTAACCCAGCTGGTTGAGAAAACATCTCCTGATGAAATCATTTGAAGCATTTCTTTGTTGACCACATCTTCATCTTTAAGTGAAAATGGTTTGAGAGGCCCATGCTCATTTTCTTTAATACTTATTGTTTCCCAATGATAAGCTGTGGCCATCTGATGCTTTTTCGCAAGTGATTTGGTTATATTTTTAAAGTTTTTAAAATATTCTTTAAACATTTTGTGTTTAGCCTCAAACCTCATAGACCACATATGTAACAATGGACCTATTTTCCTAATGGAAGATGGATAGTGGATCATAAAATGATGCTTAGGTATCAAATTTCGATGTGAATATAAGAACTTAAAGAGTTTATGGTGTTCAACAATCAAATGCTTCAAATACATCGTCATACCCATAGGGAGAATAGGAGAAAAGACAATGTTCACAAAATGTGCTTTGAATAGCTCATCAAATGCTCCAAGAGAACCGTTTGTCTGGCATGGGATGAGGCACTTATCCATGACGATGTAGAAGCTGTCAATTTTGCTTCTCTGACGCCCAACAGCAAGGAGGTATGGCTGCAGACCCTGTTGACCCCGGAGATGCTCCTCTAAACTCCAGCATGACTAAAATTAAAAAGATATACACCAAACATAAGAAACAAAACATACAGCTTTATGATACACGTTACATCGAAAATAAATGTAAGTATGCCCAGACATCTTCAAAGCTGTCATTCAAACATCTGTATATATGCATGTCTATAAAAGGAAATAGACAGATAATTTTGCATATTTTAAATTTCAATTACCTTATGAAAGACAACAAGTCTCTCAACTGCATCACTTGCACTGATTTTTGGAGACTTCTGTCCTCCTGGTTGCGGTGGAAGGAGATGTAAGAGCAGTAACAGCGAGGCCGTTTCTTGGTCATAGCCTGAGGACAAATTTATAAAAGTTTTCAGATATAATATCAGAACTTTATGAGTACTCTGAACAGTCAACTATCTTCAGATATATCTAGGTACTTACTAGATGTGTTAGCAGACAAAAAATATTGTTACATTCTTAGCAGACATTGAGTTATTAGGATTCTCAGGTTTTTGCTTCTTGCGTGGTATCTCATCCATTAGTATTGTTGATGTTGATGCATTTGAGTCGAAGCTCGAGTCAGACTCAGAAGCAGATGACCATTCTGAGAACTCTGAAGAAAGAGACAATAGACATCAGTGACATTCTTTGGTCAAATCTGTATAACAGTTGATTTAATTTGCTTTGGTATCTCACCATCATAGCAGAAAACTGTCAGTACCACATTGCCTTGTCTAAGGAGGTCACTGAATATTTCTTCGTCAACTTCAGTACCTGTTTGTATGTAACTTTGCCTTCAGGTGGCAGGCAAAATCGTTCAATGACTGAAAAAACGAGGCAAGATTTAGAGCCTAATTCTGTAATTAGCTGGATTTTTGTAAACTAACAGTTACTTGATATGGATCATGTGATTAGTATGAAACATATTAATGAAAATACAATGGATTACTCTTTTTACTTACCTCAAATGTGTAAAATATGTGTTAAATAGACATACATTGAAAAGAATAATGCCCATGCCCCACACAGGTGTTAAATAAATAACAAACCTTTCTCATGAAACTGATTAAAGTCATCCATCTGTTCCCTTGACTTTATACCCACAAGTTTATTCCTAAAGGTCTTTTATGTTTTTGCTCCTGATCTTTTACAAAAAATTATTAAGTCACTCTCCTCTGGAGTCTTCCCTCAGGCTTTTAAGACTGCGGTGGATAAACCACTTCTCAAAAAACGTAATCTAGACTCATCCATTCTAAGCAATCATCAACCAATATCAAATGTACCTTTTTTGGCTAAAATATTAGAAAAAAATATTTTTCAACAGATAAAAGGCTTTCTAGCCCTGAACAACTGTTTTGATGTCCATCAATCAGGCTTCTGTCAACATCACAGTACTGAAACTGCTCTTGCCAAAGTATTCAATTCAAGTTAAACCACTTCTCAAAAAACATAATCTGGAAGTTTAAAGCTGTAATTATTGGCTCTTTTCTGCTGCGCATTTAGATTACTGTCTTTTTATGTTCAAATTATTTTTATGTGTATTTATAAATTGAGAATGACCTCTGCATCAATCAGGATGAAGAACAACTTGTGGTGAAGAAGCAGGAGATGAAAACCTTTCCTGCATCTCCTACCAGTGTAGAAATAAGCTGCAGTGAACCCGAACCAAACAGGGAGCAACTCGTCTCTCAGGACAGCTGTGATGCTGAGGACCGAAATCAGGAAGAAAGCAATGATGAAGACACAGAAATAAGCAGCGATGAAGAACCGAAACAAAATAACAGATGTCAGAAAACCAGAGGGTATGATAACAATTCTGACAAATTAAAACAAAAAGAGCAGAAGAAAACGCACAAAGATAAAAATCTGTATTCATGTACGATGTGTGATAAATTGTTTTCTCAAAAGACTCACTTGATCTACCACATGAGAACGCACACAGGTGAGAAGCCTTTCTCATGCAAGTTTTGTGGAAAATGTTTCAGTCGAGAAAGTATTGTGAACAATCACCTGAGAATCCACACAGGCGAAAAGCCCTTCTCATGTCTGACCTGTGGAAAAAGTTTCACTCTCAAACATAAGTTGACGGATCACATGAGAATTCACACAGGTGAGAAACCGTTTCCGTGCAACGCTTGTGATAAATCTTTTAATCTAAAAAGCAATCTGAAGCAGCACCTGAGAATCCACACGGGCGAGAAGCCTTTCTCATGTGTGACCTGCGGTAAAAGTTTCAGTCAAAGAAGTCAAGTAACGCTTCACATGAGAAGTCACACGGGTGACCGACCTTTTTCATGCGTGACCTGTGGGAAAAGTTACAGCCACAAAGGTCACCTAACTGATCACATGAGAACTCACACAGGTGAGAAGCCATTTTCATGTCTGACATGTGGAAAAAGTTACAGTCAGAAAGGCCATTTGACAGTTCACATGCGAATTCACACAGGTGAGAGGCCGTTTCCATGTAGCACCTGTGGAAAAACCTTCAGTCGAAGAAGTCGTTTAAAAAAACACCTGAGAATTCACACAAGATAGACGTCCTGTGTGACCTGTGGGAAGTGTCTCAGTTTAAGGAGCAAGAAGCATTTTATACAGCTGTGAACTTTAAATCATCCCCTCACATATTTTTTCTGATTTTACTTCTTGGTTACTGAAATGTAAAAATCCGTAGCATCCGTGTCTGAACAATGTTTACATCTCTAATGAATGAACGGGTCTTCAGAACAATCTTGTGTTGAACACACAGTAAGAGCTATAAGGAAAGAATAAAACTACTGTTTGCTCTTACACACACACAGAGGTTCACTTTAGAGTGACATTAGGTCATACTAAGCAAATTCAAGCATATCTAAATAAACACCAGCTTCTTCATGTAAAAACTGTCTCTCCTGCTAAAGTTCAACATGAATGGAACGGCAACTACGGATTTAAAAAACTGTGGGAGTTAAGAGTTGTATGAATGGAAGACGGAAAGAAGAGGTAGTCTTATCTCGACTTAGAATTGGTCAAACTGGACTTAATAGTTCTCTTTTCAGAATAGGGAAACATGAAATAGGGACTTGTAATTATTGTAATCAGATGGAAACAGTGGAACATGTTTTATTAGAATGTAATAAGTATTCAGAGGAACGTCAGCACTTAAATTCAATGCTAAATAGAGAGAAAATAGGATTTTCTATGATAAATCTTTTAGGAAATAAATTCTGTTAGAAATCAATTAATTATTAATTAGATCTTTTTTTTTAAAACACTGGGTTATTTAATCATATATATATATATATATATATATATATATATATATATATATATATATATATATGTGTGTGTGTGAACTGTGGAAAAAGATTTAGTCAAAAACAACATTTTACTCATCACATGAGGATTCACACTGGTGAAAAGCCGTTTTCTTGTGTGACCTGTGGAAAAAGTTTTTGTCAAAAAGGTAATTTAATTCAGCACATGAGGATTCACACAGGTGAAAAGCAGTAGAAGTATTTTCCATACATGTTCTATGTTGAGGTTCACTATAGAACAGATTTGGTTTAAAACTAGAATGAAAGACTGGAGGGGTTTCATGTCTATAAAGCTGAAAATTGTTGTATTTGTTAAATGTGATCATTTGGATAATTGGAGATGTGCAACCATGACACATTTTCCTTCAGAGATGCTTTCTTGTTTTTTTTGGCATATTCTTTATCAAAAAACAATAATGATAAACTGTATGTTATTGTATTAACATACAGTTTATGTCAAACTGTATGTTGTGTGTGTACAACATGAAGAGCAGAGGGCTCAGCACACAGCCCTGAGGAGTGCCAGTACTGATGCTGATAGATGAAGAGGCTTGGGGGCCCACTGACTATTTCATGCATTAACAGAGTTTGACCGGACATGGACTCCCTTCCAGAACATTCTCACATGATTGGACTTGAGGGATTGATTTGTATTATTCTGTACAATAGAGAGAGTTAGTGGGGTTTATTTTAAAAGTTTTTAAAATCAAAACTAGAATGTACAGAATTGAGTGGGGGTTTTTTTTAAATCTGGAAACAAATATTTGCGATAGTTTTGTCTTTAAAGTAAAATGAGATTGAGTTTTCTTTCAAATTATATTAACCAGATGATTAAAATCTTTTCAAATGAAATAAGATGGATTTGTACTTGAAGGAAAATGCAAGATTCACCACAAATTAATTTTCCTGCTTTGATTGCCAGAGCCGGCACAAGGCATAGCAAACTAAGCAGCCACTAAGGGCCCCAGGGCCACTAGGGGGCCCCCTCAGTGGAGCTGATTTTATTTATTTTTCTTAGTAATAATTTCTGTCATAATATCAAAACCACACAATGTCACTATTAAGTGGTTTGTTTTTACAATAATATATATTTGATAATGTATGTAGAAATTATATTTTTATTGATAGAAAGAAACAATATGCTCTTGGCGGCCCCTGGTGGCCGCGGTAGGTACCGCACGCTTCGCTGGTAACATGAGCCTCATCCAAACGTGAAAAGCTCCGGTCAGAAGACAAGTCAGCAAAACAATGTCTCCAAAAAGGACTTATCCTTCAGGGAGGGAGAAAAGAAAGGAAGAATAGAAAAAAGCCAAGATAAAGGTTTGTTTTAATGTGTCTTGGTAATGTCATGTAAAAGATTTGTAAAGCTGCTAACAGAAAATTAGCTTGAATGGTCCAGTTCAACAGCCCAACATTTATAGGGTCTTTGTGTTTGTGTGAAACTGAGTGTAAACTTTAAACGAGTTGATTCTCATGGTTGGCTCTGTATATTTCTCATGTATTTTTGGCTTCAAAACTCCGTGTTTGATAAGGTTTGATAAAAATAACTTAAACTTCTCAATGTTTGACATTGTCTAGCAAAATGTTTTTACGTCAGGCTACATAGCTGCTACATGGATGAGCTGCTCTATGCTGTAGTTGGTGATTTGTTGTTTGCTGCTGAGCATAATCATTTTGTGGCCAAAACAAACATTATTTTTACATCAACTTCTAAGTTATGTTAAAATCATTTGAAGGATCAGAATCAGTCCAGTACTGGTACCGGTCCACATTGTAGGGGAGAAAGACTCACCTGGTATAAATTACAATTTTTAGCTATTTGTTAGATTTTAAATTTCTTATTTTCATATGTACTCATTTATCTTACTTTAATTTGCTTTTTCTAGCAGCTGTTAACTTCTGTAACTAGGGTTTCCCAAGTCTGAATAAAAAGAGGAGCAGCGAGAGGGGAAATTTAGAGTGAATTGCAATAGACACTGTTTCAAAGTTATAATAATTTATTAAAATAAAAACAGTAAAATTAAATAATACCTCTATGTAGATGAGAAGAAGTTAGGAAAAACTAAGCTGAGTTGCCGAGGCTTGGCGGTAGGTGCTGACAGGTTCTGAATCGGAGGCTCCCGAGCAAAGAATCACCAAACACGAATGAACTCGAGATGGCGGCAGCGTAAGTCACTCTATGCCGTGCTCTCAGTGCTAGCACTCTTATTCTGCAATTTTCCTGAGTGTACAAGCGCTCAGTCGAGTACTTTTCTACTTTGTAAGTTTACTTTACTCTCGGGAAGATGCCTAAAACAGCCCAAAAAAGAACTAGTGACCACAGCAAGTTGGAAAAAACCTGCACTGGTATTGATGAGAAAGACCACGACTATGTCGGTCCGGCTCTCCAACCCGAGATTGGTGAAGAGGATTTCCCGCCGCTCCCGGTAACTCCAAGTAAGCCTCCTGTTGCCAAGAAGCCTTTTCCAAATATGTTACGAACAAATAGCAACTCAAATCCTGATGATGCTATTGCTATGCTTGCTAACCTGATCAACACGAGAAGTGATGCTTTAGAAACAAAGCTGGGAAGTATGCTAGAAGAAATCAAAGATATTAAAATGAAAATTAACTCAGTGGAAAAACGAGTGGAGCGCAATGAAAAAGATACAACGTCCTGCTTAATCCGTGTTACTGAGATGGAGCGCTATGGTCGTCGTTGGAACCTCAGACTTCATGGAGTCGCTGAGACCGAGAAGGAGGATGTGCGGGAGGAGGTGTTGCGGGTGTGCCAGGAGATTCTTCCGAAGGATAAAGAAAGGCTTCAGATCTTCATTGATGTCGCTCATCGAGTTGGTAGAAAGGTCGCTGCCAACTCCCGCCCTCGTTCTATCATCATTCGCTTCATTGCGAGGAGATATCGTGATTCCATATGGAAAGCGGCTAAGGGAAATGACTTCCTGAAGAGAAATGGTCTCCATTTTACCGAAGACCTTTGTAAAGAAGACCGCGAATCCCGGCAGAAGCTTTGGCCATGTATCCAGAAGGCTCGTGAAGAGGGAAAATCTGCCTACTTCGTAGGAGGTCGTGGTTTTATCAACGGGGTGGAGATACCCGTAGTGTTTACTCCAATGCTAGAATAATTGCAAGTCTATTCTCATTGATGGGTCCACTATTTTGGAACTTTACCCTAGGTTGCAAACTGAGATCTGGAACTTTAATAAGGTACTGACTCACGGTGTTCATGTCGTCTATAAATACCTTCATTCATTAAGTTACTTTTTCTGTTGTTTATATGTTATCTCTTTCGCTTATTTCTCTTAATGCCAGGGGGTTGCGCAATATGTTAAAAAGAAAAGCATTATTCTTGTTTGCCAAAAATTTTAAATCTGATTTCTGTTTTTTTCAGGAATGTCACTCTACAGTTGATGATGTTACTTTTTGGAAATCCCAGTGGGGTAATTCTGTTTGGCTTTCTCATGGGTCTGAGCGCTCTGCAGGAGTCATGACTTTAAAACATAGATTTAATGGGAATATTATTTCTACTGAATGTGATTCGCTGGGTCACTTTATTTTTCAACTCTTTTTCTATGAAAATCGTCATTTCATTTGTGCCAATATTTATGGTTACAATAATAAAAGAGATAACGATAAGCTGTTTATCACAGCTGAAAAGATCCTTATAGAATGGTTAAGAAAATGGCCAAATGCTATAATTCTTATGGGAGGTGATTTCAACACTGTCCTGGATGGTAACCTTGATAAATGGCCTCCTGGTCGACCAAATGCCTCAAGCCCGACTATTAAAGATTTTATGGAAAAATTTAATCTAATTGACATTTGGAGAACTGAACATCCACATGACTATTTATTTACCTGGAGTAATAAGTCATTATCTCAACAATCTAGGATAGATTTCTGGCTGATCTCAGATTCAATAAAGAAAGAATCTGTGACTGTTAATACTTTACCTACTCCCCTTACGGACCATAAAGTTGTTGAAATAATTATAACACTCTCAGATGGTAAATATTCTAGTTATTCTCCTTCATACTGGAAATTGAATAATTCTTTATTAAACTATAAAGAGGTCACTATAAAGATAAACAAATTATTGAAATTCTTCTGGCATAAAGCTCAAGCAGATAATCTTTATGGTATTAATTGGGAACTTTTTAAATTTGAATCTGGAAAATTTCTAAGAAAATTTGGTAGTAACAAGGCTAAGACAAATAGAAATGAAGAAACCAAAATTGTAACGAGAATATTTGAACTCACTCAGTCGAATCCTTCTAATTTAAATGACTTCGAACTACAAGAGTTAACTGAATTACAACTTAAATTGGATCATTTTTACATTAATAAGAGTAAAGGTGCGTTTATTAGATCAAGGAGAAAATGGTTAGAAGAGGGAGAACAAAACACTCATTATTTTTTTAATCTAGAAAAACACAATTCAACCACTAATTCTATTACCAGTCTAAAGATTAACAATGTTGTTACAGATAACCTTGATGATATAGCTAGATATTGCAGTTCCTTTTATGAAACTCTTTATCTCTCCAACTTCTGTCAGGCCTCAGCTGATGCCCTGTTGACCAATTTATCAGTTAATAAAATTTCTAATAGTGAACGAGAATGCTGTGAAGAGTCAATCTCTTTACAAGAGATTGTGGACGCCATCTCACATCTCAAAATGAACAAATCCCCTGGAATTGATGGACTGAGTGCTGAGTTTTACAAACACTTTTTGTTCGACCTCGCTCCCTTTCTTTTGCAAGTTTTTAATGAAAGTATAGAAAACGGTTCGCTCCCTACAACCCTCACTCAGGGTTTAACCACTCTGATACCAAAACCAAAAAAAGACCCTTTACTTCTAGATAATTGGCGTCCCATTTGTCTTCTTAACAATGATTACAAAATTTTTGCTTTAGTTGTAGCTAAAAGATTAAAATCTGTCCTTCATTCAATTATCGATGAAACTCAATCCGGTTTTATGAAAAATAGGCATATCACAAATAATATAAGATTTGTTTTAGATATTTTAGATTATCCTGATCTTGTCTGTGATAATGGTTTTATTTTATTTCTAGACTTTTATAAAGCTTTTGATACGGTCGAACATGAGTTTATTTTTCAGAGTCTAAATAAATTTGGGTTTGGGAAATTCTTTACTTCTGTTGTTAAAACCTTATATCAAAACAGCAACAGCTCCATCAAATTAAGAAACGGCTCCTCTCCTAGATTCAACCTCTGCAGAGGAATCAGACAAGGATGCCCCGTCTCCCCATATTTGTTCCTTTTAGTGGCTCAACTTCTGGCCGATCATATTAAAACTGGTCCTTTAAAAGGGATCACTGTTGCTGATAGAGTGGTTACTTTAACACAACTGGCAGATGACACTACTTTATTTTTAAAAGACCAGAGCCAAATCTCTTTAGCTATTAAGGAGATTGGTACTTTCTCCAAAGCTTCAGGTCTTTCTCTTAACCTTAAAAAATGTGAGATAATGGCCATTAAGGACTGTTCTATAGCCTCAATTGAAGCTATACCAGTTAAGAATGAGGTTATTTATTTAGGTATAAACATCACGAAGGATCAAATAAAAAGAAGCTCCCTAAACTTCGACCCGCTAATTCAAAAGACTAAAAAAAGACTTAATCAATGGTTAGTTAGAGATCTTTCTTTGCGTGGCCGTATTCTGCTTACAAAGGCTGAAGGCCTCTCCAGACTAATTTATGCTGCACAGTCATTAGACATTGACAAGAAAAATGAGAAGGAAATTGACAAACTGCTATTCAACTTCATATGGAAAAATAAGACTCACTATATTAAAAAATCTACTCTAATGAATTCATATGAAAACGGAGGACTTAACTGCTTATCTTTCTCTATCTTAAATAATACTTTTAAAATAAATTGGATCCGTAATTTTTTTAATTCTCCAGCGTCTTTCTGGAATATTATACCCTTTCATATTTTTTCCAAATTCGGTGGTCTAAAGTTCTTTCTAATTTGTAATTTTGATATAACGAAACTACCAATTAAACTCTCTAATTTTCATCGGCAGGCCTTTTTATCATGGTTACTCATCTACAAGCATAACTTCTCTCCTCACCGATACTTTATTTGGAATAATAAGGACATTCTATATAAGAGGAAAACTATATTTTTTGATTCTTGGTTTAATAATAACATTGTTTTGGTTGACCAATTGTTCAACAGTGATGGTCTGTTATTGACTTATGAAGAATTTCTCTGTAAGTTCAGTTTTCCTGTCTCTCCTGGAGAATATGCCAAAGTCTTTGGTGCCATTTCTACAAAGATCTGTATGTTATTTCGGCAGAAGCCGAGAATCGTTTATCACTCTCCCATTTTATCTCCCATACATTCTCCTGTTGGCAAAATTTGTTTGAATCCTTTTCCTTGTAACAATAATAAGTCAATCAGATCCCTGTTTCTGAAGGACGTGACCTCTACTCCTGTGGTCGTTCATTATTGGAATCGCTTTCATATTACTGTGTCTTGGAAATTTATCTGGCTGCTCCCTAATCACTTTCTTCTCTCTAACAAGATAAAGGAAGTTTCTTTTAAACTCATTCACCGAATCTACCCCGTTAAAGTCTATTTAAAGAAATTCAATTCTAACATTGATGTGAACTGTTCCTTCTGTGTTGTTTGCCCAGAATCGGTCACTCATTTGTTCTGGTTGTGCCCTCATTCTAAAATATTTTGGCAACATTTTTGTAACTTTGTTGATTCCAAAATTTCAGCAGGCTTTCACTTATATTGGGAAAATGTCTTATTTGGATTTCAACAAAATGGAGGAATGAATGTAAAGAGTCTCCTTATCAATTTACTAATTATTAAGGCTAAATTTCACCTACATAAATGCAAATTTTTGAAGAAAAAACCAAATTTTTTAGTTTTTTTGATCGAACTTAAACATTATTTATCAACAATTCATTCCTCCACTAATCAAAAAGCAGAATCAACAATACGGGCTTGTAATCAACTTGGAATTTTGGATTATCTTTTAAGTTAATGCACTGTGACATCTGGCACACATATCACAATTTGTGCTATTTCCTTTATACATATTTATATTTATTGTCGTTTTCTTATCTTCTTGCTTTATTTTATGCTCCCCCTGGAAAATTATTGTTATTATCTTCCTGAGATTTGTTCACAGTACATTTGTATTGTTTATTACAATAAATAAAGTTTAAGAAAAAAAAAAAAAAACAGAATCACCAAACACCGTGACGTCACACACTCGTTGGATTTCCCTCAATCGATTTATGTTGATCACGGGACAGCCACAGCAACAGGGGGCGCCACCATCTGGGCCAAACGCACCACCTTCAATCCTCAGAGCTAAATAAGAAAAAAAATACAAACTATTATTAAAATACCGGTAGAAAAATCAAATAGATAAAACCGTTAAAAGTCTTTTACACTCGACCACCAGCACCGCACAATTCAGTGAACAAGCCGGTGCTGATCGGCTCTCAATAAGCCACAGGATGGGCGGAACCAGCGGTAACTCCGAACAAAGCAGCAGCGATCATTGTGGATATACGGAAACTATAGGAAAGGTTCTGATCTGGTGGAGTGAAGAAACTGTGAAACATGTTGCGGGATGTAGGAGATACGAATCAGAAGACAATATTAACTTTGGATTTGTGGAAAACTGGAATACTAATATTGTATTTGTTTTATTTAGATAAAGTGGAAGAAAAGATTTTACGTCTTTCAAAGAGAACTGGCACTGTATGAGAAATCTTTAGATGTGATGATCGTAAGATCCACAAGGTGGCGGTAATGCAATGACATGAATGAACGACAGTCATAAAATCCCAAAGAAGAAGAAGAAGACAAAGAAAATGGCGCATGGTCTGTTTGGTTGAATGTTCGACTGTTTCTCTAAACGAGTTTATCAACGAGCCGTTAACTGCTGCTGAAGAAACATTCACAGAGTTTAAAGAAATCATCGTCAAGTCGGAGGAAGAGATGGATGATCATCGCAGACTGCTGGATTTCTCCCGGAGGCCCCAGATAATCTTACACCGAATAGGTAGGAACTACCAGCGTTTGGATGCAGGTTAAGGTCTAAATGTCTGCACCTTTCTGTATGAGGATCATTTTAGTAAATGTTCTTTTCCCGTATAAATGTTTTGTTAACCGGTAAATGAACGCAGGAATCACAATTACGCTGTGAAAATGGCTTATTGATGTAGAGAGAAAATGGAGCCAATAACCTTTTTTATGGCTTTTCCTCCTTTAACTACACGAAGCTGAAGTTGGTTTCCGATTCCACCTAATTTTTCACTTCCTTTCGCATCTTTAATAGACTCTGGTTTAAAAACTGCAAGAACTACACTCTTCAAAACCTGGACTGGATTAATCTGCTCTAATAGCAGAATATTTAAATCCATGTTTGGGATTTGTGAAACTTTTTTCTGATTTGTGAAACTTTATGTAACAGGCGGCTGCAGAAGATCTTTCCTTCCAACAACCATCTCCATCTACAATAACTCTTGGAAGAATTCATGAGTTACACCAACATTTAATTTCCCATTAGGATTAATAAAGTGGTTTTGAATTAGAATTGAATTGGAATTTTAAAAAACTGCATGGAACAAGTGTGAATAGTAATCTAAGCTTTAGTGAAGTTTCACAAATCCCAAACATGAATTAAAATATTCTGCTATTAGAGAAGAATAATCTAGTCCAAGTTTGAAATACGTAGTTGTTGTAGTTTTGGCATTAGAGCAGTTTTAATATGAGCTGGATGCTAAGATGGGTAAAAATGGCATTTTATTGAAGTTCCACAAATCGGATAAAAGTTTCACAAATCAGAAACATGGTTATAAATATTCTGCTGTGAGAGCAGATTAACCCAGTCCAGGTCAGAAGAGTCTAGCTGTTGTAGTTTTTAAACTAGAGTCTATTAAAGATGTGGAAGGTAGTGAGAAATTAAGTGGACTCGCCCTTTAGCCATTTCCTGAATCAGAAGCTGGAATCGGAAACCAACTTCAGCTTCGTCCAATGATCTCAGGTAATTACTAATTGGAACGTGCATATATAAGCTAGTAAAGCCTTGCAAAGCAAACTGCATGAAACAATAATAGAGGTGTTATTATCTGTCAAACTAAACCTCATATAAAAGTCCAATCAACAAGCCACTGCAGCATTGAGGTGATGTTTCATACGTAGGTGTAACACATGAGAAAACCCGGATCGTGACAGACGACGTGGAGTTTCAAATAATATCAAGTGGCCTAGGCTCTCCCTATTAAAAGTACCCAGGCAAGTCTGGCTTGAAATTATGAAACAGAAGTAGTATACAAAATATATTTTATTTATACATACTTTTATAATATTAAAAATAGACTTTATTATTCTAATTTAAAACCCAATGAAGCACAGCAACCCAGAACAAACACTAGGAGCAGTCTGAGACTTAAAACAACTGCAAACCAAATTAGTAGCACACACCACACACTACAGGATGATCGGTTATGAAATCGCAAGCGACAATCTTAGAGAACGATCAACGTTCTAAAATTGTCGTATGGAGAGGGGGGGGATTGTGTAGTGTGAACTATTGCATCGGGTAGTCGATGTGCCCATCTTCTCTATTTAAATCTAATTATTACTATAGGGCAACATGATATACAGACTTTATAATCTGCACTCTTTTGGTTGAATGCAGTATTTATTTCCACTTTGGCTTTATGTTGTTTAATTTTTGTTCAAGTAGATTTTTTATTAATGGAGACTGAGAATCCATGTTATTTATGGTTTTGGTTGTTTTGTTTATTTTGTTCATCAGTTCCAGTGTTTAGTGTTCTTTTGAAAATAAAGTGTATCTATCTTTGGCAGAAAATCGCATGCATTATTACGTCATTTCCATTAAATCAGTGTAAAATGGTCTTCAAACAATATTATCGTTTATCGCAATAATTTTTGAGACGATTAATCGTTCAGCAAAATTTGTTATCGTGACAGGCCTAGTAGCAACAATATAAAAAGCGACACTGACGTTACACAGAACCAGCCATAAGTTACACATCAAAAATCCATTTATCCTACCAGCAGCACATATATTGATGATCCTGCGGCGCCAGCGCTCATCCGACAGACATCCAACTGCACACAACAACACTCATAGCTTGGCTGCCACACCCGGTGCCTATCTGCACTAATAAGCCCGACAATGCTGTGAACTGGAAGTGAAGGTGGGGAAAAGCATAGACATAATATAATGAGTAGACACCGCATGGCTGCTCTGGCGAAAAAGGAAATACGGCGGCCATCTTGGAGCGGTCGTCCCTCCTACTTGGCTAAACCAAAACAGCAGAAGATGCCTCAGCACTGCCAGATATTTGTGTTCAGATCGACAGACTAATGACGCGAGATCTCGGGCGATAACGTTTCACAAGTACGATGGACATATTACAGTTTATATTTTGTGATTAGAATATTAATATACTGTATTTATGTCCACTGACAAATCAACAGCTAATATTAGCTATCAGCTTAGTGTAATACCGGGGTTCAGCCCCGCTATGAAGGCTAACCGAGATTTTGTAAATCTTAAAAAGTTTTAAATATTCCCTAACATTGATTTAGATTATTCCACACAAGGTGGCAAAGACTCTTATTTATATGGAATTCTTTCACTCTGTCTAAAGTAAAATAGCTCCTGTTTTTGTTTTGAATGTTTCATAAAGACCATGTGAGGAAGAAGTGGGGAATGTCTTTAAGGAGAGACGGATTCACTGCACTGATGAATCTCAGCTGCTGAATCTCTCTTAAGCTCCTCCTCAGCTGGAAAACATGAATAAAACCTATATAGATATTATGTATATACGCATGTCCATATAAATATGTGTAGTTTAGTGCATATTATTCAGCATTAATAATTATTTAAGCATCTTTATTTCTCTCTGATTGTATTATTTTGTGTTTGTATATTTATATGAATATGTATTGATATTACTAAATAACATATTTAAAAATTATGACTGGTTGTGTGCTTTGTAAAATAATCATAATACAGAAATATCAACACATTCTATTCTGACTTTAATCTGTTTTCCCCACTAAGAATAGTTAAATATGCTCAACCTTATATCAGTCATTCAAAAATACTTTAAAAATCATTTCCTTGTAAATGTTGCTAACCTTTTAATAAGGTTTACAGAAAAATTGGTAAATATCTGTTTAGTATTTAGCGAGTTATGATTGATAAATGCGCTGATACGTCATTGAGTCTGTTAAACATAAAGCTGAGTGGAACGGTCGACCGCTCCAAGATGGCCGCCTTAAATCTCTTCAGTAACAATAGGCAAGAGCGGTCCATGAGGCGTTTATTTATAGTCTATGGGGAAAAGGGGCACAATGACTATGGGCAAAGGTGCATTCATGGGCCCAATATGGGTGGGAATTTACAGCTACTTCATGTAAACACATTTTTCAACTAATATCCCACCCAGTTACATAAATAAAAGAAGTTCAATGTCCAAAAAACTTGAAAATTGCTTTTATAGTTTATTTTTTCCCGTTTGACAAGCAAATAACAAAGATCAAACTTTTCATTAGTGATGTGTTGAGTAATGAAGCGGGTAAGACAGAGAACTCACCTAAACCTGAGCAGTTAAAGTTTTTATTTTTTAGTAATAAATCGTTGTCCCTGGTGACATAGCGAGTAACAAGCCAATCACAACCCTCTTTTCTTTTTGTTTCTAGTTTTCTTTTGGATCCAGCCATTGTTTCATACAACCAGATTAATCAGAATTTATGTATCAGAATCACAAAGATTTTAAACTTGTTTATTCATTGTAAAGCTTCATGTTGTTTTCACGTTGCCTATTTGGGGCCTGCCATGCAAAGCAATGGCAGAAACCTATTACTATTTTCCCAATTCTTTATTTTTCATCCGTAACCGTTAATGCGGCTCATACCGCTGCGTGCACACCTACAAATGAGGTATCAAAACGTGCAGAAAATTCACGCCATTGGAGCTATTACTTTTGGTGGGATTCGGGGTTAACATGGCGACATAATTCGCAAAAAACTACGAAAAAAACCCCATTATAAGTCAATGGGAAAAATCCTTCAAATACCCTATTTTTGAGGATTTTCTGTGTCGTCACGAATTCACGTAGAAATGCCATTCAAATTTCATTTTGTAGATACGTCTGTGATCTCTTCGAAAGTGAAGACGGCTCGTCGATACCAATTACGGTTTGTCCACAATTTGTCTCTAAGCGACCCAAAGTTTTTCATTTTTCCTAAAATTAGAGTGAGAGTCAGGGCCTTTAGATCTCCGCTAGAGTGAGAAATGAAGAGAATTTTTCACCCCAAAATAATTTTGAAATCGCCATCACGCCCACAAATATTGCACGATTGGTATCAAAATCGGTCCTGACATTGATACGCATGTCTGCTCCGGTAAAATGTTTTCGAAATTTATCTAGACCGTACGGTTTTCTGTCACGGTGCTTCAGAGCAAAGTCATTTCGACAGGATTTTCTCAGGCTGTCTCAGGCTCTCTCCCATATATTTCTCAAACATTTCAGATCTGGGCAAACCATTTCTTTCTCTCATCGCTGTAAATGCTCTGAGTGAGGTAGAGATATGAATCTCGGGACTATCGCAGAAGACACATTGCCCTCTCATACGCTTCAAACGGTTTTTGAATATGTATTACGGTTCCCGAATGGAAAGGAGTTGTTTCCAATGCTTTTTTCAGTAAAACTGGCTGGCTCAAAGAGAGTATTCTCTGCCCCAGCCTCTCTCACTAACAGTTCACACTTTGCTGAGAAAATTATTTACCATAGCAACGGAACTCAAGAGGCTATTGGCTGCTGATTAGGACTACAAATACGCATCACTGTAGTTCTAACTATAGTGGAATACTCAGTTGAAACAGATCAGGACTGAACTGGCCTTTAGAACTACTTGCTGCTATGGGCTGTATATAACTGATTTAACTCAGTAACTGTTACACATGGGATTAGTTCAAAACTTTAAAATGAAGCATAATAATAATTTCAAAATAAAAGCCTTGAATATTTTTAAATCAGGTAATTGCTCTGTTGAGCATTATATAACTGATTTAACCCAATGACTGTTATACATGGGATTAGTTTGGACCTTTGAAATGAAGCTCAACAAAAAATTTCAAAATAAAAGCCTTGACAATTTTTACATGAGATTATTGCTCTTTTGAGCATTATATAACTGATTTTATCCAATGACTGTTATACATGGGATTAGGTTGGCCCTTTGAAATGAAGCTTAACAAAAATTTCAAAATAAAAGCCTTGATAATTTTTACATAAGATTATTGCTCTTTTGAGCATTATATAACTGATTTTATCCAATGACTGTTATACATGGTATTAGTTTGGCCCTTTCAAATAAAGCATACTGAAAATTTCAAATTAAAAGCCTTGAAAATTTTTAGATCAGGTATTTGCTCTTTTGGGCATTATGTGAATTTTTTATCCAAAGCACTGATACACATAGGATTAGATTGGTGCTTTGAAATGAAGCTTAACAAAAATTTCAAAATAAAAGCCTTGAATATTTTTACATCAACTACTTGTGTTTTGAGCATTATATAACTGATTTAACCCAATGACTATTACACATGGGATTAGTTTGGCCCTTTGAAATGAAGTTTAACAAAAATTCCAAAATAAAAGCCTTGACAAATTTTAAATCATACTGAATGGTGCACGTCCACCTTACTTAACGTTCTTGTGATTCTCCACATGCTATTGATTACATTGCAGAGTTCTTTAGCATCGATGCTAATTTCTAGCATGATAACGCCGGGCCCATACCGACGGACACGCTTTGGCAGGCCCCGGTTAAATTTCTTCAGAAATTTTCTAGTTTACATATATTGTCCAGTTGATGTCGCAGTAGAGCAAATGAAGCACCGCGGTGCATCGGCTCATGAGTCGAATGATTGGATGGAGTTCCTCAGGGCTTTTAAAAAAGTGGACTAAAATGAAATTTGAATATAATTTATAGTATTTGTTTAAAATCCGTTCATTTGAGAATTCTCCAAATGTCAGCTGGATATGTCGATTCATCTATATCTCTGTCTACGGTCTTGAATTTTCAAAGGGTTTTTTGTTCATTTCTGCCTTAAACGATTTACTTCAGTAAAGTTAACAATTACTCTTTTTCTCTATTTTCTTCTCCAGATTCCCTGAAGTGTAGCGTTTATAACCAGGAGAGGAGATCCACTCTGGACCAGGAGGAGTTAGAACCTGTGCAGGTGAAACAAGAACAGGAAGAGCCAGAAGATCATCAGATAAAAGTGGAAGAGAAAGAAGTTTTCTGCAGTCAGGCTGAAGAACAGATTGAATTGAAACAGGAGACTGATACCTGCATGGTGGTTCCTGTTGATGAGCAAACAGACCAAATTGAATCAGAACCAAACAGGAACCAAGTCATCTTCCAGGAAGCTAAGAACCAAAATCAGGAAAGAAGAAAACCTTTCTCATGTGTCATCTGTAAAAAGCGTTTGACTTTGAAATCTGTTTTTGATGCTCACATGAGAACTCATACGGGTGAAAAGCCGTTTTCATGTGTGAACTGTGGAAAAGGTTTTAGTCAAAAACAGGATTTAACTCGGCACATGATGATTCACACTGGTGAAAAGCCGTTTTCATGTGTGACCTGTGGAAAACGTTTTTGTCAAAAACAGCATTTAACTCGGCACATGATGATTCACACAGGTGAAAAGCCGTTTTCATGTGTGAACTGTGGAAAAGGTTTTAGTCGAAAACTTAGTTTAACTGAACACATGATGATTCACACTGGTGAAAAGCCGTTTTCATGTGTGAACTGTGGAAAAGGTTTTAGTCGAAAACTTAGTTTAACTGAACACATGATGATTCACACTGGTGAAAAGCCGTTTTCATGTGTGACCTGTGGAAGAGGTTTTTGTCAAAAACAGCATTTAACTCTGCACATGATGATTCACGCAGGTGAAAAGCCGTTTTCATGTGTGAACTGTGCAAAAGGTTTTAGTCGAAAACGTAGTTTAACTGAACACATGATGATTCACACTGGTGAAAAGCCATTTTCATGTGTGAACTGTGGAAAAGGTTTTAGTCGAAAACTTAGTTTAACTGAACACATGATGATTCACACTGGTGAAAAGCCGTTTTCATGTGTGAACTGTGGAAAAGGTTTTAGTCGAAAACTTAGTTTAACTGAACACATGATGATTCACACTGGTGAAAAGCCGTTTTCATGTGTGAACTGTGGAAAAAGTTTTAGTCACAAACAGCATTTAACTCGGCACATGATGATTCACACTGGTGAAAAGCCGTTTTCATGTGTGAACTGTGGAAAAGGTTTTAGTCGAAAACTTAGTTTAACTGAACACATGATGATTCACACTGGTGAAAAGCCGTTTTCATGTGTGACCTGTGGAAAAGGTTTTTGTCAAAAACAGGTTTTAACTCAGCACATGATGATTCACACTGGTGAAAAGCCGTTTTCATGTGTGACCTGTGGAGAAAGTTTTCGTCACAAGGTGAGTTTAATTCACCACTTGAGGCGTCACACAGGTGAAAAGCAGTAGAAGTATTTTCCATACATGTTCTATGTTGAGGTTCACTATAGAACTGATTTGGTTTAAAACTAGAATGAAAGACTGGAGGAGTTTCATGTCTATAAAGCTGAAAATTGTTGTATTTGTTAAATGTGATCATTTGGATACTTGTAGATGTGCAACCATGACACATTTTCCTTCAGAGATGCTTTCTTGTTCTTTCTGGTATATTCTGTATCAATAAACAATAATGATAAACTGTATGTTATTGTATTAACATACAGTTTATGTCAAACTGTATGTTGTGTGTGTACAACGTGAAGAGCAGAGGGCTCAGCACACAGCCCTGAGGAGTGCCAGTACTGATGCTGATAGATGAAGAGGCTTGGGGGCCCACTGACTATTTCATGCATTAACAGAGTTTGACCGGACATGGACTCCCTTCCAGAACATTCTCACATGATTGGACTTGAGGGATTGATTTGTATTATTCTGTACCATAGAGAGTTTGTGGGGTTTATTTTTGTAGTTTTTAAAATCAACAATAGAATGTACAGAATTGAGTGTTTTCAAAACATCTGCAAAAAAAGTATTTGTGATAGTTTTGTCTTTAAAGTAAAATGAGATTTCTTTCAAATTATTGTGACCAGTTTTACTCTACCTAATTAAAATCTTTTCAAATGAAAGAAAACGCATTTGTACTTTAAAGAAAATGCAAGATTCACCACAAACTAATTTTCATGCATTGATTGCACAAAGTACATGTGATTATTTTCAATTATTTGCTTTTTTTCTCTAGTTTTAGCTGTAATATTTTGCTCTTTTTTGCTGCATGCATTTATGTTGAAACAATTTTTATGTGTATTTATATATGTATTTTAGAAAGAAGTTAAAGTGTAACATTTCATTGAAGATTAAAAGTTTTGAGTTTTCTTTTAGTGTATGTTATGCCTCATACTTGAACCCAGTAGATGGTGGTACTACAACTAAACTGGTTGTAAGTAAGTAAGTAAGTAAGTAAACTTTATTTCTATAGCGCTTTTCACAGACCAGGTTACGGTGGCCGACAGGTGCAAATGCGCAGCAAAAGAGAAAACATGCAAACAAAAAAAAACACGCGCACAAATTAAATGCGGCAAGCAAAAAGCGAATAAAATGCAGCAAACAAAAAGAGAGACGCAAACAAAAAAGAAGACACCCCCGAATGAAATGCAGCAAACAAAAAGTGTTGAAAACGGAAGTGCTCCAGACCACTAGGGGGAGTCAAAGAAAATAGTATTCATTTCTATGGGACCAGATGCAAGATTCAGAGAAAGAAATTTGAAAGAAAGTAAAGGTACGTATTACTATATTTCTTTTCAGATATGCCGTTTTTTATAATATTAAAGAATAACAGAATAATTTATGGGTAGCGTGATAGACTTTGTGTCTTTTTTGTTTGTGTCTCACTTTTTGTTTGCTGCATTTCATTCGGGGGTGTCTTCTTTTTTGTTTGCGTCTCTCTTTTTGTTTGCTGCATTTTATTCGCTTTTTGCTTGCCGCATTTAATTTGTGCGCGTGTTTTTTTTTTGTTTGCATGTTTTCTCTTTTGCTGCGCATTTGCACCTGTCGGCCACCGTACCAGGGTCACAAAGTGCTGCACAAAGTATAAAAAATAAATAAATTAAAAGCAACATACAAAACAATAAAACACAGTATTAAGCTAAAAAGCAAGTTTAAAAAAGTGGGTCTTAAGTTGTTTCCTAAAAGTGTCTATACAATCCAGAGATCGAATGGTACAAGGTAGCTCATTCCAGAGGCGAGGCGCCACAGCTTTAAAAGATCTGTCTCCTCGAGTCTTAAAAAGGGTCCGAGGAACCATCAGCAAGTTCAGATTGGACGACCTGAGGCTCCTAGTCGAAACATAAGGCTGGATGAGGTTCTTAATATAGTCTGGCGCCTGTCCATGAAGAGCTCTAAAAGTCAGTACCAGGATTTTGTAGTGCATCCTGTAAGATACAGGCAGCCAGTGCAAGCTTTTGAGGATGGGTGTAATATGTTCCCTCCTGTGAGTGCGAGTGAGCAGGCGTGCAGCAGAGATTTGTACAACCTGCAGACGCGCAAACTCCCTCTTGTTAAGACATGTGAACAGACTGTTACAATAATCCAATCTCGATGAGACAAAAGCATGAACAATCATCTCAAGCTCACCATAAGTCACCATCTTACGAAGTTTAGAAATGTTCCGAATTTGGAAAAAGCAGTTCCTAACAAGCTGATTTATGTGCCGCTCCATAGACATCGCTCCATCCATGAAAACACCCAGGTTGCGCAGGTTGCTTTTAACTGTGCAGCTCAAGTTTCCGAGGTGCTGCTTAATTCCAGGCACACCACTGTCAGGAGCAACAATCAAGGTCTCGGTCTTGTTGGAGTTCAATAACAGGCTGTTTTCAGTGAGCCATTTTGTCACTTCGGCCAAGCAACTAGTGAGAGTGCAAAGTTTATGTGGCTCACTTGGCTTGAAAGAGCAGTACAGTTGCAGATCATCGGCGTACAGATGATAGGACACATCACTGAACTTCTGGATGACCCTGCTCAGAGGAAGTAGGTACAGCAGGAACAGAACAGGTCCCAAGACCGATCCCTGCGGCACACCCCACAAAAGCTCTGCAGAATCAGACACTGCATTTCTCACTGACACACTAAAAGTTCTGCCAACCAGGTAAGAGGTGAACCATTTCAAAACGCAACCCGACATTCCAACCAAATGTTGGAGCCTGTTTATCAGGATGCCATGGTCCACTGTATCAAACGCCGATGACAGATCCAACAAAACCAGCACAGAACATTTACCGGTGTCAGCTGCCATCATAATATCACTAAACACCTTCAACAGGGCTGTTTCAGTGGAGTGAAACTCACGATACCCAGATTGAAAAGTGTCATAAATGTCATTTACCTGCAAAAATGATCTAAGTTGGGTGCAGACCACCTTTTCCAGGACTTTGGCCAAGAAAGGGGTCTTGGATATTGGCCGGAAATTCTTGAGTTCGGAAGAGTCCAGTCCCGTTTTCTTTAACTGTGGCTCCACAATGGCATGTTTGAAAAGACAAGGAAACACACCACTAAGCAAAGACATGTTAAACATTTTAGCAATATAGGGCCCAATGGAGTCAAAAACCCTCACAAACAGTTTAAAAGGAAGAACATCTAAAGTACCAGAGGACGGTTTCATTTTTTTCATGATGGTTGAGATGTCTTCCACAGTGACAGGCTCAAATGAGGCCCAGCTCTGAGTGGGAGGTTCCAAATGCTGGGAACCATGGCAAGGAGGCAAGCTGTCCTTTATTACTTTGACCTTATCAATAAAGAAATCCAGGAACTCATCACAACTAATTGTAGAGTTACGAGGATTTACAGCAGCAGGTGACACAAGAGAGCTGATAGTGTCGAAGAGCACTTTAGGATTTCTTTTATTTGAGGCAATCAGACATTTAAAATAACTTGCCCTGGCCTCCTCAATCCTCTTATTTATGAACAATATTAAGTCCTTTAAATGCAGCCTATGGACCTCCAATTTAGTAGACTTCCATAAACGTTCAGTCTGGCGGCATGTTCTCCTCAGAGACATAATTTCATCATTTATCCAAGGACAGAAACTTTCCTGTGGTGCCTTCCTAGCCTTAACTGGCGCTACTTGATCCAAGATATCAGCACATTGGCTATTAAAACAATTCACAAAACAGTCAGTTTCAGTGAGATTATTAAGAAGAGAAGGATCAAACTTATCGCAGAAAAGCATGGCTGTCGCCTCTGTGATGATTCTCCTCTTTGCCTTAGTAAATACAGGCCGAGGTTCAGATGGCACCATCAAGTCAAAGAAAACACAGTAATGGTCACTGAGAAGCACATCCTCCACACACACATTGGTAATTTGCAAGCCCAGTGCAAAAACCAGGTCTAACATGTGACCCTTGTTGTGTGTGGGACCTGACACATACTGTGTAAAGTTAAGCGCCTCTGTCAGTGATATAAGATCTCTTGCTGGGATAGAAGTAACATCATGAATCTGCAAATTAAAATCACCCACAATCAAGACCTTTCCCAATCTAATTATAGAAGATAAAAAGTCAGCGAAATCCTGAAGAAAAGTCCCAGCAGGGCCAGGAGGGCGATATATCAAAATAGTATAAAATGTATCTGAGGAACCAACTTCCATCATGAGGGTTTCAAAAGAGGTGGTGTGGCTTCAGAGAGAGCGGCGCGAGAGTTTTTGAAACAACTTTACAAAGGGATTTGTTATTTTGGCGGTTGGCATAAACTGGAGTGTGACTGGATTGGGATGACCACAAAGGTAGATGGGGGTGGTGATGAAGATGATATGGATTTTGACGAATGGACTACGGTAGGTAGAGGAAGGGGTAGAGGGAAGGAAAAAGTTTCGAAAGATGATAGAGAGATTGGTAACCTAAATAGTAAGAGAAGTTTAGAAGAATATAGTTCAGATGAAGAAAACAGAGTGGTTAGGAGGAAAATGGTAAATGAGGAGTTTAAGGTAATACTTAAATTCAGGAAGGAAGATATGAACATAAACCTCAGTCCGATAGCAGTGTCTAGAGAAATAAAAAAGAAAATAGGGGAGGTTGAGTTTGTAAAAATCTTGCGAGATGGTAATATGTTGATAAAATGTAAGTCTAAAGAACAAAAGAATAAAAGCATGCAGATTGATAACATTTGTAAAAAGGTGGTGAGTGAAAAGAAAATTGTTGGAGAAAACAGAGTATCACGTGGTGTAATCACAGGTATTCCGCTTGAGGAAGATTTAGAAAAACTTAAAAGAAATATACATGGTGGTGAAGTGCGGAGATTGAAAAGATTGTTAAAATCTGTGGATGGGGAGAAAATAGAAAGTTTTTCGATACTTCTGGAGTTTCAAGGTGATGTTCTTCCTGATAAAGTGAAAATTGGGTTCTTGAGTTTTCCTGTTAGACCTTATATTTCTCCTCCCTTGCGCTGTTACAAATGTCAAAGGTATGGTCACATTGCATCAGTGTGTAAAGGGAAGCAAAGATGTGCTAAATGTGGTGGAGATCATCGATATGATGAATGTGGAGCAGATGTACAGTTGAAATGTTGTAACTGCGGTGGTCAGCATAATGTAGCATATGGAGGGTGTGAAGCAAGGAAAAAGGCAGCAGAAATTCAACAGCTGAAAGTAGTTAAAAACATTTCTTATGCAGAGGCAGCAAAAAGTGTTCAAGAAAAAAGAATAGTTCAGAAAAATCAGCAAGTGTCTTCTAGTCCAAATCGTGGACCAATGTCAGGAATGGAAATTACAATGGATAAATTAATTTTATTCATGGCTTATGTTATTAATTGTACTGATCAGGTGAAATAGAAAACTGAAAAAATCAAGATTATAGTGAAAGGTGCAGAAAAATTTCTAGCTGTGAAGGATTTATCTTGGGAGTTGATAAATAAAAGGCTTGAAATAGATGGGAAGCAAGGTGGAGGAAGAATTTAATGCTTATTTTACAATGGAATGCAAGAAGTTTGTTAGCAAATGGACAAGAATTTAAAGGATATTTAAACTATTTGAAAAATAAACCAGATATTATTTGTATTCAAGAAACATGGCTTAAACCAGAGTTAGATTTTGTCATAAGAGGGTATAATAGTATTAGAAGAGATAGGGAACAAGAAAGTGGAGGAGGATGTGTAATATTTGTAAAACAAGGAATACAGTATAGATTTTTAGGAGTAGGAGCTTCACTCGAATGGTTATCTGTGGAAATTTGGATTAATAAAGAGAGTATTAATATATTAAATTTTTATAATCCGTGTAAAAAATTGGATTTAGATGAAATGGAGGAAATGTTTAAAAATATAGGAAGAAAGTTCATTTGTTGTGGAGATTTCAATGCTTATAGTACTTTGTGGGGTAATAGGAATGATGCAAATGGAGAAGTGGTGGAAGAAGTAATGGATAGAAAACATTTGGTTTGTCTTAATAATGGAGAAGGGACGAGAATTAATATTAGAAATGGATCAGGATCAGTGTTAGATTTAACTTTAGTTTCAAAGAATTTGGCTGGGATTAGTAAGTGGAAAATATTAAGAGAATCAACTATAGGTAGTGATCATTACCCTATACTTATTGAAATTGGTAAAGAAATAGGAAAAAGTGTTAATGAGAACTTAGAAAGATGGATATTTGGAAATGTTGATTGGGAAAAATATAAAATAATAAATGATGAAGAGATGCAAAAAGTTAATATAGATTTGGATGTTGATATGATAAATTCTTCTATTTGTGAGGCCATTTTAGGGGCTGCTCGAGAAACAATCCAAAGGAAAAAAGGAAAATATAAGAAGAAAATTGTTCCATGGTGGACGAAGGAATGTGATGGTGCAATTAAATATCGAAATAAAGCTTTTAGATTGTTAAAGAGAAATCAGAATTTTCAGAATTTTATTGAATATAAAAGGTCACAAGCTCTGGTTAAAAGAACGGTGAAAAATGCAAAAAAGGTTTATTGGAGTAATTTTTGTGATTCTGTAGGTAGGGAAACAAAGATTTCAAAAGACTGGGGAATGATAAAGAGAATGAATGGAATTAGAAGGGAATATGGATATCCAGTTCTGAAAGATGGAAATGTTATTGCTGTGACTGAGGAGGAGAAAGCAAATATGTTAGTTAAAAAATTTGTTAAAGTTCATAGTTGTAATAATTTAAGTGTAGAAGAAAACCGCAGAAGAAATTGTACAATTAATGAAAATGTCAATTTATTAGAAGAAAATGTAAGAAATAATGATTTATTGAATGGTCCCTTTTCTTTATTTGAATTAAACAATGCCTTAGGAAAATCAAAAAATTCATCTCCAGGAAAAGATAATATTTCTTATATTATGGTTAATAAGCTTAGTAATTCATCTAAGAAGGTTTTATTGGAATTCTATAATAAGATATGGGAAGTGGGTATTTTACCTCTGGCATGGAAGGAAGCAATCATAGTTCCAATCTTAAAGCCAGGTAAAGATCAGTCAAATCCAGCAAGTTACAGACCCATTGCTTTAACTTCTCATATTTGTAAAATAATGGAGAGAATGGTAAATGAAAGATTGAGCTACTTTGTTGAAAAGAGGGGATATTTATCAAAATGTCAAAGTGGATTTAGAAAAGGGAGAAGCACTATGGATCCTTTATTATGTTTAGAACATGAAATCAGAAAAGGGCAAGTTAACAAGGAGAGTGTAGTGGCTGTTTTCTTTGATATAGAGAAAGCTTATGATATGATGTGGAAAGATGGATTTTTAATTAAATTGAAAAAAATGGGAATTAATGGATCAATGTTTTATTGGATAAAAGATTTTTTACAAGATAGATCAACACAAGTAAGAATAGGACAACAATTGTCAGAAAAGTTTTTTGTTGAGAATGGTACACCTCAGGGAAGTATAGTGAGTCCTTTGTTTTTTTCTTTTATGATTAATGATATGTTTGACAATTTGGAAAGTGGAATGGGGTGTTCTTTATTTACTGATGATGGAGCAATATGGAAGAGGGGGAAAAATTTAAAGTTTATTGTTAAAAAGATACAAGAAGCAATTAGTATTATAGAAGACTGGTCATTTAAATGGGGATTTAAAATTTCTATAGACAAAACAAAGACTTTATTTTTTACAAGGAAGAAAGCATCTGAAAATTTAAAACTGCAAATATATAATCATGAATTAGAAAGGGTAAGGGAATTTAAGTTATTGGGTTTATGGTTGGATGAAAAACTTACTTGGAAAAATCATATTCAAAAAGTAGTGAATAAATGTAAGAGAGTTTTAAATGTTATGAGGTGTTTGGTGGGAAGTGAATGGGGTGCTGAGAGGAAGGCATTGAAATCCATATATACTGGGTTAATAAGGTCTGTATTTGATTATGGAAGTATTGTATTTGGGTCAGCATCAGAAACACTATTAAAAAAATTAGATAGTATTCAGTATCAAGCCTTGAGGTTATGTACAGGAGCAGTTAGAACAACTCCAACGTCAGCTTTGCTAATAGAAATGGGAGAGATGCCACTTAATCTCAGAAGATTACAGTTAAAGTCCAATTATTGGTGTAATTTAAAGGACCATGATGAAAATCATCCATGTCAAGACATTTTAAAATCTAGTTGGGAAAAAGAAAAGAAGAAATTAAATTCTTTTGGATGGGAGATAGAAAATGTTATAAAAGATTTTGGTTTATCTGATATAAACATTAGTCAAACAGTTCCTCTTTCACCAGTTTATCCGTCTCTATTTCATAATAATGTTGTTGATTTAACTTTGTTGGAGAAAAGGAAAGGAGAAAACATTTCAGATCCATATTTGGTTCAATCATATTTAGATAGTAAGTACTATGGATATGTCCAAGTTTTTACAGATGCATCTAAAAACTCAAATAGCAGTAATGGGGTATCTTTCATTGTTCCAGAATTCAAAGTTAAAAAATGTAAAAGAATTACTGATGGAGTATCAGTTTATACTGGAGAGATGATGGGAATTATTTTAGCTTTAGGATGGATTGAGGAAGTCCGTCCATTAAGAAGCATAGTATGCTCTGATTCAAGTTCTTCATTATATTCATTAAAAAATAATCATGCTATTAGTAGACCGGATCTTTTATTAGAAATTCAGTTCATAACATATAGAATTCAAGCAATGGGGTTATTAGTTATATTTACATGGATACCATCACATATAGGAATAAGAGGGAATGAGTTGGCTGATAAATATGCGAAACTGGCTTCAAAATATAGTGATATTGATATATTAGTTCCATTTAGTAGAGAAGAAATCAAATCTATTATTAAACAAAAGGTTAAGGAAAGATGGCAGAGACAGTGGGAGGAAGATAGAAATGGTAGATGGCTGTACAGTATTCAAAGAAAAGTTGGTGCAATGAGGAGAACGGGACGAAATAGAAAAGAGGAAACAGTTATATCTAGGTTGCGTTTTGGACATACAAGGTTAAACAGTAATTTATTTAAAATAGGAAAACATCGAACTGGAAGTTGTGATTGTTGTGGTCAAGAAGAGACAGTAAAACATGTTTTGTTGTTCTGTACCAAATATTCTGTTGAGAGAAGGAAATTAGGTTGCCGGTTACAAGAAAATAAATTACAGTTAAATTTACAAGATATTTTGGGAAAAATTTCTAATTCTAAAGATATAAGTTATTTAATTAATTATCTTAAGAAAACAAAATTGATAGAAAAGATTTAAGTGTTGTTATTTTATTATTATTATTATTATAATTATTATTTTATTTTTTTTATTTATTTTTTTATTTTTTTTATTTTATTGTTTTGTTTGTTTGTTTTGTTTTGAGAGGGGTGTATATAGTTAGCGTCCCGATCCACACTCCATTCCAGTAGATGGCGGTAATGCACATCTAAAAGTTGCTTGCCAACCGCCATAAAAAAAGAAAAGAAGAAGAAGAAGAAGAAGAAGAAGAAGAAGACAAAGAAAATGGCGCATGGTCTGTTTGGTTGAATGTTCGACTGTTTCTCTAAACGAGTTTATCAACGAGCCGTTAACTGCTGCTGAAGAAACATTCACAGAGTTTAAAGAAATCATCGTCAAGTCGGAGGAAGAGATGGATGATCATCGCAGACTGCTGGATTTCTCCCGGAGGCCCCAGATAATCTTACACCGAATAGGTAGGAACCACCAGCGTTTGGATGCAGGTTAAGGTCTAAATGTCTGCACCTTTCTGTATGAGGATCATTTTAGTAAATGTTCTTTTCCCGTATAAATGTTTTGTTAACCGGTAAATGAACGCAGGAATCACAATTACGCTGTGAAAATGGCTTATTGATGTAGAAATAAAATGACCTTTTATGGCTTTTCCTCCTTTAACTACACGAAGCTGAAGTTGGTTTGGGATTTGTGAAACTTTTTTCTGATTTGTGAAACTTTATGTAACAGACGGCTGCAGAAGATCTTTCCTTCCAACAACCATCTCCATCTACAATAACTCTTGGAAGAATTCATGAGTAACACCAACATTTAATTTCCCATTAGGATTAATTAAGTGGTTTTGAATTAGAATTGAATTGGAATTTTGAAAAACTGCATGGAACAAGTGTGAATAGTAATCTAAACTTTAGTGAAGTTTCACAAATCCCAAACATAAATTAAAATATTCTGCTATTAGAGAAGAATAATCTAGTCCAAGTTTGAAATACGTAGTTGTTGTAGTTTTGCATTAGAGCAGTTTTAATATGAGCTGGATGCAAAGATGGGTAAAAATGGCATTTTATTGAAGTTCCACAAATCGGATAAAAGTTTCACAAATCACAAAGATGGTTTTAAATATTCTGCTGTTAGTTGAAAATAATCTTGTCCAGGTTTCAAGAGTTTAGGTGTTATGGTAGTTTGGGAATTTGAGCAGTTATACTATAACAGAGATTTAAAAAAAAGTGGTGAAATCAACCTTTATTGAAGTTTCACAAATCAGAAACATGGTTATAAATATTCTGCTGTGAGAGCAGATTAACCCAGTCCAGGTCAGAAGAGTCTAGCTGTTGTAGGTTTTAAACTAGAGTCTATTAAAGATGTGGAAGGTAGTAAAAAATTAAGTGGACTCGCCCTTTAGCCATTTCCCGAATCAGAAGCTGGAATCGGAAACCAACTTCAGCTTCATCCAATGATCTCAGGTAATTACTAATTGGAACGTGCATATATAAGCTAGTAAAGCCTTGCAAAGCAAACAGCGTGAAACAATAATAGAGGTGTTATTATCTGTCAAACTAAACCTCATATAAAAGTCCAATCAACAAGCCACTGCTGCATTGAGGTGATGTTTCATACGTAGGTGTAACACATGAGAAAACCCGGATCGTGACAGACGACGTGGAGTTTCAAATAATATCAAGTGGCCTAGGCTCTCCCTATTAAAAGTACCCAGGCAAGTCTGGCTTAAAATTATGAAACAGAAGTAGTATACAAAATATATTTTATTTATACATACTTTTATAATATTAAAAATAGACTTTATTATTCTAATTTAAAACCCAATGAAGCACAGCAACCCAGAACAAACACTAGGAGCAGTCTGAGACTTAAAACAACTGCAAACCAAATTAGTAGCACACACCACACACTACAGGATGATCGGTTACGAAATCGCAAGCGACAATCTTAGAGAACGATCAACGTTCTAAAATTGTCGTATGGAGAGGGGGGGGATTGTGTAGTGTGAACTATTGCATCGGGTAGTCGATGTGCCCATCTTCTCTATTTAAATCTAATTATTACTATAGGGCAACATGATATACAGACTTTATAATCTGCACTCTTTTGGTTGAATGCAGTATTTATTTCCACTTTGGCTTTATGTTGTTTAATTTTTGTTCAAGTAGATTTTTTATTAATGGAGACTGAGAATCCATGTTATTTATGGTTTTGGTTGTTTTGTTTTGTTCATCAGTTCCAGTGTTAAATGTTCTTTTGAAAATAAAGTGTATCTATCTTTGGCAGGAAATCGCATGCATTATTACGTCATTTCCATTAAATCAGTGTAAAATGGTCTTCAAACAATATTATCGTTTATCGCAATAATTTTTGAGACGATTAATCGTTCAGCAAAATTTGTTATCGTGACAGGCCTAGTAGCAACAATATAAAAAGCAACACTGACGTTACACAGAACCAGCCATAAGTGACACATCAAAAATCCATTTATCCTACCAGCAGCACATATATTGATGATCCTGCGGCGCCAGCGCTCATCCGACAGACATCCAACTGCACACAACAACACTCATAGCTTGGCTGCCACACCCGGTGCCTATCTGCAGTAATAAGCCCGACAATGCTGTGAACCGGAAGTGAAGGTGGGGAAAAGCATAGACATAATATAATGAGTAGACCCCGCATGGCTGCTCTGGCGTAGGAAATACGGCGGCCATCTTGGAGCGGTCGTCCCTCCTACTTGGCTAAACCAAAACAGCAGAAGATGCCTCAGCACTGCCAGATATTTGTGTTCAGATCGACAGACTAATGACGCGAGATCTCGTACGATAACGTTTCACAAGTAAGATGGACATATTACAGTTTATATTTTGTGATTAGAATATTACTATACTGTATTTATGTCCACTGACAAAACAACAGCTAATATTAGCTATCAGCTTAGTGTAATACCGGGGTTCAGCCCCGCTATGAAGGCTAACCGAGATTTTGTAAATCTTAAAAAGTTTTAAATATTCCCTAACCTTGATTTAGATTATGCCACACAAGGTGGCAAAGACTCTTATTTATATGAAATTCTTTCACTCTGTCTAAAGTAAAATAGCTCCTGTTTTTGTTTTGAAGGTTTCATAAAGACCATGTGAGGAAGAAGTGGGGAATGTCTTTAAGGAGAGACGGATTCACTGCACTGATGAATCTCAGCTGCTGAATCTCTCTTAATCTCCTCCTCAGCTGGAACACATGAATAAAACCTATATAGATATTATGTATATACGCATGTCCATATAAATATGTGTAGTTTAGTGCATATTATTCAGCATTAATAATTATTTAAGCATCTTTATTTCTCTCTGATTGTATTATTTTGTGTTTATATGAATTTATATGAATATGTATTGATATTACTAAATAACATATAACAAAAAATTATGACTGGTTGTGTGCTTTGTAAAATAATCATAATACAGAAATATCAACACATTCTATTCTGACTATTCTGTTTTCCCCACTAAGAATAGTTAAATATGCTCAACCTTATATCAGTCATTCAAAAATACTTTAAAATCATTTCCTTGTAAATGTTGCTAACCTTTTAATAAGGTTTACAGAAAAATTGGTAAATATCTGTTTAGTATTTAGCGAGTTATGATTGATAAATGCGCTGATACGTCATTGAGTCTGTTAAACATAAAGCTGAGTGGAACGGTCGACCGCTCCAAGATGGCCGCCTTAAATCTCTTCAGTAACAATAGGCAAGAGCGGTCCATGAGGCGTTTATTTATAGTCTATGGGGAAAAAGGGCAAAATGACGTATGGGCAAAGGTGCATTCATGGGCCCAATATGGGTGGGAATTTACAGCTACTTCATGTAAACACATTTTTCAACTAATACACCAAACAGTTACATAAATAAAAGAAGTTCAATGTCCAAACAACTTGAAAATTGCTTTTATAGTTTATTTTTTCCAGTTTGACAAGCAAATAACAAAGATCAAACTTTTCATTAGTGATGTGTTGAGTAATGAAGCGGGTAAGACAGAGAACTCACCTAAACCTGAGCAGTTAAAGTTTTTATTTTTTAGTAATAAATCGTTGTCCCTGGTGACATAGCGAGTAACAAGCCAATCACAACTCTCTCTTTTCTATTTGTTTCAAGTTTCTTTTGGATCCAGCCATTGTTTCATACAACCAGATTAATCAGAATTTATGTATCAGAATCACAAACATTTTAAACTTGTTTATTCATTGTAAAGCTTCATGTTGTTTTCACGTTGCCTATTTTACATATATTGTCCAGTTGATGTCACAGTAGAGCAAATGAAGCACCGCGGTGCATCGGCTCATGAGTCGAATGATTGGATGGAGTTCCTCAGGGCTTTTAAAAATGTGGACTAAAATGAAATTTGAATATAATTTATAGTATTTGTTTAAAATCCGTTCATTTGAGAATTCTCCAAATGCCAGCTGGATATGTCGATTCATCTATATCTCTGTCTACGCTCTTGAATTTTCAAATGGTTTTTTGTTAATTTCTGCCTTAAACGATTTACTTCAGTAAAGTTAACAATTACTCTTTTTCTCTGTTTTCTTCTCCAGATTCCCTGAAGTGTAACGTTTATAACCAGGAGAGGAGATCCACTCTGGACCAGGAGGAGTTAGAACCTGTGCAGGTGAAACAAGAACAGGAAGAGCCTGAATATCATCAGATAAAAGTGGAAGAGAAAGAAGTTTACTGCAGTCAGGCTGAAGAACAGATTGAATTAAAACAGGAGACTGATACCTGCATGGTGGTTCCTGTTGATGAGCATACAGACCACATTGAATCAGAACCAAACAGGAACCAAGTCATCTTCCAGGAAGCTAAGAACCAAAATCAGGAAAGAAGAAAACCTTTCTCATGTGTCATCTGTAAAAAGCGTTTGACTTTCAAATCTGTTTTTGATGCTCACATGAGAACTCATACGGGTGAAAAGCCGTTTTCATGTGTGAACTGTGGAAAAAGTTTTAGTCGAAAACTTAGTTTAACTCAGCACATGATGATTCACACTGGTGAAAAGCCGTTTTCATGTGTGAAATGTGGAAAAAGTTTTAGTCGAAAACTTAGTTTAACTGAGCACATGATGATTCACACTGGTGAAAAGCCGTTTTCATGTGTGACCTGTGGAAAAGGTTTTTGTCAAAAACAGGTTTTAACTCAGCACATGATGATTCACACAGGTGAAAAGCCATTTTCATGTGTGAATTGTGGAAAAAGTTTTTGTCAAAAACGGCATTTAACTCAGCACATGATGACTCACACAGGTGAAAAGCCATTTTCATGTGTGAATTGTGGAAAAGGTTTTAGTCGAAAACAGCATTTTACTCGGCACATGATGATTCACACTGGTGAAAAGCCATTTTCATGTGTGAATTGTGGAAAAGGTTTTAGTCACAAACAGCATTTAACTCAGCACATGATGATTCACACTGGTGAAAAGCCGTTTTCATGTGTGAAATGTGGAAAACGTTTTAGTCGAAAACAGGATTTAACTCGGCACATGATGAGTCACACTGGTGAAAAGCCGTTTTCATGTGTGACCTGTGGAAAACGTTTTAGTCAAAAACCTAGTTTAACTCAGCACATGATGATTCACACTGGTGAAAAGCCGTTTTCATGTGTGAATTGTGGAAAAATGTTTAGTCAAAAACTTAGTTTAACTCAGCACATGATGATTCACACAGGTGAAAAGCCGTTTTCATGTGTGAACTGTGGAAAAAGTTTTAGTCGAAAACTTAGTTTAACTGAGCACATGATGATTCACACTGGTGAAAAGCCGTTTTCATGTGTGACCTGTGGAAAAAGTTTTTGTCAAAAACAGGTTTTAACTCAGCACATGATGACTCACACTGGTGAAAAGCCGTTTTCATGTGTGAATTGTGGAAAAAGTTTTAGTCAAAAACAGCATTTAACTCAGCACATGATGACTCACACAGGTGAAAAGCCATTTTCATGTGTGAATTGTGGAAAAGGTTTTAGTCACAAACATCATTTAACTCGGCACATGATGACTCACACTGGTGAAAAGCCATTTTCATGTGTGAATTGTGGAAAAGGTTTTAGTCAAAAACAGCATTTAACTCTGCACATGATGATTCACACTGGTGAAAAGCCGTTTTCATGTGTGACATGTGGAAAAAGTTTTAGTCAAAAACAGGATTTAACTCGGCACATGATGATTCACACTGGTGAAAAGCCATTTTCATGTGTGAATTGTGGAAAAGGTTTTAGTCGAAAACAGCATTTAACTCTGCACATGATGATTCACACTGTTGAAAAGCCGTTTTCATGTGTGAAATGTGGAAAAAGTTTTTGTCAAAAACAGGTTTTAACTCAGCACATGATGACTCACACTGGTGAAAAGCCGTTTTCATGTGTGAAATGTGGAAAAAGTTTTTGTCAAAAACTTAGTTTAACTCAGCACATGATGATTCACACAGGTGAAAAGCCGTTTTCATGTGTGAACTGTGGAAAAAGTTTTAGTCGAAAACTTAGTTTAACTGAGCACATGATGATTCACACTGGTGAAAAGCCGTTTTCATGTGTGACCTGTGGAAAAAGTTTTTGTCAAAAACAGGTTTTAACTCAGCACATGATGACTCACACTGGTGAAAAGCCGTTTTCATGTGTGAATTGTGGAAAAAGTTTTAGTCAAAAAAAGCATTTAACTCAGCACATGATGACTCACACAGGTGAAAAGCCATTTTCATGTGTGAATTGTGGAAAAGGTTTTAGTCACAAACATCATTTAACTCGGCACATGATGACTCACACTGGTGAAAAGCCATTTTCATGTGTGAATTGTGGAAAAGGTTTTAGTGAAAAACAGCATTTAACTCTGCACATGATGATTCACACTGGTGAAAAGCCGTTTTCATGTGTGACATGTGGAAAAAGTTTTAGTCAAAAACAGGATTTAACTCGGCACATGATGATTCACACTGGTGAAAAGCCATTTTCATGTGTGAATTGTGGAAAAGGTTTTAGTCGAAAACAGCATTTAACTCTGCATATGATGATTCACACAGGTGAAAAGCCGTTTTCATGTGTGAACTGTGGAAAAAGTTTTAGTCGAAAACTTAGTTTAACTCAGCACATGATGATTCACACTGGTGAAAAGCCGTTTTCATGTGTGAATTGTGGAAAAAGTTTTAGTCAAAAACAGCATTTAACTCTGCACATGATGATTCACACTGATGAAAAACCATTTTCATGTGTGACCTGTGGAGAAAGTTTTCGTCACAAGGTGAGTTTAATTCACCACTTGAGGCGTCACACAGGTGAAAAGCAGTAGAAGTATTTTCCATACATGTTCTATGTTGAGGTTCACTATAGAACTGATTTGGTTTAAAACTAGAATGAAAGACTGGAGGGGTTTTGTTGGGTAAATTGTGTTACTAGTATTATCAAATATTCGTTGTATTATGTAGTCTTGTAGTTACATTTAGACATTGTTTGCCATATATGCTTTTACTCTTTATTCTTAGTATAAGTAATACTTCTGTGTGTTAAATAATTCTGATTCTTTCCTAAGGCTTCCTTGAGAGAGAGAGGTGATAGATACTCTCAGCAGGACTCCCTGGGAAATGGAGGTGTTAAATGCTCCCAGCAGAGTTTTACAAGCCTGACAATAAACTCTGCTCTGTGTTTCTTTGTGATACAAAGCCGTTGCTTTGAGGCTATACAATGTGTCCGATTCAACGCCGTGCTTGGAGCAAAAGGGATCTAGAGTATAGATAACATGTGTCTAGACTAGTGAATGTCATTAGCGCTGCAACGATGTGCCCCTCCATCCTTTTAGAGTTGCAGCGCCCCGTGTGGCAGGGTTCCTGAAGAGCAATAAAAAGAGAGGAACAGACAGATGTGTTTCAGAGCGGTTGGAGATTTGTAACTGAAAGCACATCTCTGTCTGCTCTCCTCGCGAGAAACAAAGAATCTAACTCTCTTGTCTTTCCTGTGTTTTGTTTAATAGGTATTTAGACCTGACAGGTTTCATGTCTATAAAGCTGAAAATTGTTGTATTTGTTAAATGTGATCATTTGGATACTTGGAGATGTGCAACCATGACACATTTTCCATCAGAGATGCTTTCTTGTTTTTTTTTTGCATATTCTGTATCAAAAAACAATAATGATAAACTGTATGTTATTCTATTAACATACAGTTTATGTCAAACTGTATGTTGTGTGTGTACAACGTGAAGAGCAGAGGGCTCAGCACACAGCCCTGAGGAGTGCCAGTACTGATGCTGATAGATGAAGAGGCTTGGGGGCCCACTGACTATTTCATTCATTAACAGAGTTTGACCGGACATGGACTCCCTTCCAGAACATTCTCACATGATTGGACTTGAGGGATTGATTTGTATTATTCTGTACAATAGAGAGAGTTAGTGGGGTTTATTTTAAAAGTTTTTAAAATCAAAACTAGAATGTACAGAATTGAGTGGGGGTTTTTTTTAAATCTGGAAAAAAATATTTGCGATATTTTTGTCTTTAAAGTAAAATGAGATTGAGTTTTCTTTCAAATTATATTAACCAGTTTTACTCTGATTAAAATCTTTTCAAATGAAATAAAATGGATTTGTACTTGAAGGAAAATGCAAGATTCACCACAAATTAATTTTCCTGCTTTCATTGCCAGAGCCGGCACAAGGCATAGCAAACTAAGCAGCCACTAAGGGCCCCAGGGCCACTAGGGGGCCCCCTCAGTGGAGCTGATTTTATTTATTTTTCTTTGTAATAATTTCTGTCATAATATCAAAACCACACAATGTCACTATTAAGTGGTTTGTTTTTACAATAATATATATTTGATAATGTATGTAGAAATTATTTCTTTATTGATAGAAAGAAACAATATGCTCTTGGCGGCCCCTGGTGGCCGCGGCAGGTACCGCACGCTTCGCTGGTAACATGAGCCTCATCCAAACGTGAAAAGCTCCGGTCAGAAGACAAGTCAGCAAAACAATGTCTCCACAAAGGACTTATCCTTCAGGAAGGGAGAAAAGAAAGGAAGAATAGAAAAAAGCCAAGATAAAGGTTTGTTTTAATGTGTCTTGGTAATGTCATGTAAAAGATTTGTAAAGCTGCTAACAGAAAATTAGCTTGAATGGTCCAGTTCAACAGCCCAACATTTATAGGGTTTTGTGCTTGCGTGAACCTGAGTTTAAACTTTAAACGAGTTGATTCTCATGGTTGGCTCTGTATATTTCTCAGGTATTTTTGGCTTCAAAACTCCGTGTTTGATAAGGTTTGATAAAAATAACTTAAACTTCTCAATGTTTGACATTGTCTAGCAAAATGTTTTTACGTCAGGCTACATAGCTGCTACATGGATGAGCTGCTCTATGCTGTAGTTGGTGATTTGTTGTTTGCTGCTGAGCATAATAATTTTGTGGCTAAAACAAACATTATTTTTACATCAAATTCTAAGTTATGTTAAAATCATTTGAAGGCTCAGAATCAGTCCAGTACTGGTACCGGTCCACATTGTAGGGGAGAAAGACTCACCTGGTATAAATTGCATTTTTAGCTATTTGTTAGATTTTAAATTTCTTATTTTCATATGTACTCATTTATCTTACTTTAATTTGCTTTTTCTTGCAGCTGTTAACTTCTGTAACTAGGGTTTCCCAAGTCTGAATAAAAAGAGGAGCAGCGAGAGGGGAAATTTAGAGTGAATTGCAATAGACACTGTTTCAAAGTTATAATAATTTATTAAAATAAAAACAGTAAAATTAAATAATACTTCTATGTAAATGAGAAGAAGTTAGGAGAAACTAAGCTGAGTTGCCGAGGCTTGGCGGTAGGTGCTGACAGGTTCTGGATCGGAGGCTCCCGAGCAAAGAATCACCAAACACCGTGACGTCACACACTCGTTGGATTTCCCTCCATCGATTTATGTTGATCACGGGACAGCCACAGCAACAGGGGGCGCCACCATCTGGGCCAAACGCACCACCTTCAATCCTCAGAGCTAAAAAAGAAAAAAATACAAACTATTATTAAAATACCGGTAGAAAAATCAAATAGATAAAACCGGTAAAAGTCTTTTACACTCGACCACCAGCACCGCACAATTCAGTGAACAAGCCGGTGCTGATCGGCTCTCAATAAGCCACAGGATGGGCGGAACCAGCGGTAACTCCGAACAAAGCAGCAGCGATCATTGTGGATATACGGAAACTATAAACCATCGTCTTCCAGGAAGAAATGTGGTCGGTAAAAATCCTGAACGATCGTGATTGGCGATTACTTAAACGTTTGGTCAAATCAAATCGAAGAAAAAAACAACAGCAGAACTCAGGAGTATGTTTAATTGTGAACGCAAAAGCATTTCCACACGCACAATGCGAAGGGAACTCAAGGGGTTGGGATTGAACAGCTGTGTAGCCGTAAGAAAACCTCTAATCAGAAAGGCTAACCAGAAAAAAAGGCTTCAATTTGCTAGGGAGCATAAAGATTGGACTCTGGAGGAATGGAAGAGGGTCATGTGGTCTGATGAGTCCAGATTTACCCTGTTCCAGAGTGATGGGCGCATCAGGGTAAGAAGAGAGGCAGGTGAAGTGATGCACCCATCATGCCTAGTGCCTACTGTACAAGCCTGTGGGGGCAGTGCTATGATCTGGGGTTGCTGCAGTTGGTCAGGTCTAGGTTCAGCAACATTGTGTGCCCAAAGAATGAGGTCAGCTGACTACCTGAATATACTGAATGACCAGGTTATTCCATCAATGGATTTTGTCTTCCCAAATGGAACGGGCATATTCCAAGATGACAATGCCGGGATTCATCGGGCTCACATTGTGACAGAGTGGTTCAGGGAGCATGAGACATCTTTTTCACACATGGATTGGCCACCACAGAGTCCAGACCTTAACCCCATTGAGAATCTTTGGGATGTGCTGGAGAAGGCTTTGCGCAGTGGTCAGACTCTCCCATCATCAATACAAGATCTTGGTGAAAGATTAATGCAACACTGGATGGAAATAAA